>NW_026617590.1:0-16405 GCF_000801105.2 Raphanus sativus
TTCATATATTTGTTTTTTTATAAAAGACTTAAGCTTTTTATCTTTCTTTATCGTGTTTCATTTTAAATGAGTATAGGCATGATCACAATATCCGGACCCGAAGAACCAACCCAAAACCGACCCAAAAATCAGGGTCCCGAACCCGATCAGACCCGGGGTAAATATCCGAATAAATTCTAAATTGCTATATCCGAAGAACCGATCCGAACCCGATCCGAACCGAGAACCAAATGAGTACCCGAAGATACCCGAAATGTGAATATATATCTAAAAATATATGTTATAATTATATTTATAATTATTTTAATATTTTAAATTAATATCATAAGTTAACTATAGTAGTCATTTTTAGTACTTTTGAGTATTTTTGGATAAAATATGATAGTTTGGATAAAAGTTTATCCAAAAAAACTGTATAGAATGGATATTTTTGGTTACTTTTGGTTACTTTTGAGTAATTTGGATACAAAAAATTGAACTGAATCGGATACTTTGGTTACTCTGAGTATAAATAACCGAACCCGTTTTAGATATTTTGGTTATTTGGTTATTTTTCAGATTCTTATGCATGAGAACCGAACCCACCCGGATCCGGAAAGATCCGACTCGAACTCAATCCAAAAAAATAAAAATTGAATCTGATTTGTTAATCGGCCCAAATGGCCCAAAAGAGATGATGTGGGCAATGGGCTGGATTTAAAAAAAAGATCCAATATAGATTTGTTATTAATATTACTTGATTGCCCTTAATGAAATATGCAATGTTATTAAAGAAAGGGGTATTTTTAGTAAAAAAGCCAATAGGATCCTGCTTTAATAGTATAGATGGGTAAAGTAGAAGTTGAAAATAGGGGACATTGAACCTTGCTCCAAAACTTATTGGGGGGACTATAAGCCACCGAACTACTTAACACATTTTATTAAGCCATGACGCAAAGTATTTATTATAAAAGTAGTCGGGGCACGTGACCCCGTACTCATAAACGTGCATCCAGCCCTGCCTGACAGTTCCGTGGTTGAAGAAACCACTTCATGTTTTCAGATGGGGAGCTTGTCCAGTGGAGTAGAGGGTCGTTCCGATCAACGAAGTCTTCTGGAATGTAAAGTAAATTCAGGATTAGGAGAATTCTCTAAACTGTAATGCACTAACATATTTTTCAAGAAGTCTTTTATATCAAAAATCTTAACTGAACTGAAATTTTATCTCCATATTTTAAATTTTTTTACACATATTCTTTCTTTCGTTTAAATAGGTGCAACAAAATTATAATGTTTCTCTTTCTGAAACCCTCTAACTTTTTTTTAGTCTCCCTTAATTTTACAACACCAAATTTTATACCAATATATATCATCTTTTCCTCACAACTTTATCTTGACTTTTACGGGTTTTTCGTTCCATAATTTTCATCTTCTCCTCATAATATATTTTTACGGGTATATTTTTGAGGTTTTGTGCATTATATTCAAATAAAACTGTACATTCGAATAAAAATATAAAACCAACCTAATGTGATTGTTTTCTTATTAATTAGTCTTAACAAGTTATATCATCAATGTTTTTCTCGGACTGTTTTTTAAATTAAAGTTTCTGGATATGCAGATTTTCATGTGTGAGGATATATCAGACTTAAGACTTCATTAGAAGACTTCTCTAGATGTCTGCTAAGTTGTAATACACTAGTAGACTTCTAAACAAAACTGCTATGTAAATTGTCACAATTGGTAAGATTTTATTTTTTTCACCAATTATTTTGTGTCTTTGTGAGTTATACCTGAGTAAAGTTATAGATTCAAATTAATTTGATTGTTTTTATTATTATTTTAGCTTAAAATTTTATTTTCATTATTTATCTTTCTCTTTTTAAAAGTAAAATATAGATCTTTAAATTTTGATATATTTATTTATTTTGTGTGTGTTAAATCCAAATAAAAAACTCATTTTGATTATATATATTTTTTTATTATTTTAGTTGTAAAAGATCTAGTTTCAAACAATATAAAATATATTTTTGTGTGTGTTAGATTCAAGCAAAATAAGTATGCTTGAGTAACTGAATAATTAATTGCAAAAACATGATATCTAAGCACATTAACAAACATAAAACACCATCTTCAAAAACATTATCAGAGTAAGAAGTATGCTCTCATTAGCTAGAAACATAAATAAACAACAATATTGCTAACCTCTTCATTATATACAATAAAGTTATCAAATTTATCTAGGAGGTCCAAAATTAATAAATACACTCATGAATGAATAAGAAAGTCTTCAAAGTTTGTTATAAATTTAAAGAAAAGTTAATTTTACTAAATTAACGGAGAAGACTTTTTGAGAAGTCTACTCAAGCACACTTCCCCTGAAGTTTCCTCTTTAGGTTATTTTTCAATTACAAATGGAAAATTTTCAATTTTACGTGAGCAGACCTCTCTAGAAGTTTTATTTGATAATAAAATTAATTTTGCAATTTAAAAATTTGCAGAATTTGATTTTTTTTTATAAAATGACTTCTGGAAAAGTCTGGTGTGAGTAAACTACAAAATATGTCTTTTTATTGTCACATGAAGTCTTCCAAGTATCGCAAAAAGTTTACGTAGGTTAGTTTTGTAACTGATTATGTTTGAATTTATAAGAGAAGACTTCTTGAAAAAATCTGCTCTCAAAACCAAAGGGTTTTACAAAATCTCCGAATAAAATAGATCAAACTTATGTAGAAATTTTCTCAAATTTTTCTAATCAATTAATTTCAAAAACACTTTTTATTTTTTTTATCAATTACAAAACTAACCAGAGTTGATTTCTTGCGAAACCTCGAAACTTTTTCTGACATATGAGGATACTTCTCGAGAAGTCTCCTAACAGTAGACTATTTTGTAGCTTTCTATGAAAAGTTAAATTTATGAAAATTTTGGTCAATTAGAAAACTAATTTCTCTTTTAAGAAGACATCTCAAAAATCTACTCAATTTTTTTTTGTTACAAAAAAAAAATTAGATAGTATAACTAACCAACCTATACCTTGATCAGAAGATTTCCTTAGAAGTGTTTTCGGTTACGCAAAATATATCTGAAAATTTCAAATATCATAACATAGATCTAATAAAAGTTCGTCTCTACCTTCTCTAAAACCCATAACTTCTTATTGAAAGACATCCACTCGTTATTCACCTGAACAAGATTCATCAAACTTGAGCATCTTAAATAAAAATAAAATCTTGAAATCCAAAACTTTTTTTAGGATGAAACGAGAGAGGAATTCAAGATAAATGATTTTGTGTGTAGGAAATAAGATTCAAAAAATGCACAAATTGATTTGTAGTGCATTTAAAGCTTAATTGTGGTTCTTAGTGGTGGTTGGTGATATTGAAGACAATTATATTTTCATAAATCAGTGATGAAGATAAGAACGTTTTATTAAAATTAACATATTTCAAAAAATAAAAATTTAAAGAAATAATGATATTTTATGAAGTAATTGGACTTTTAGGGTGAACATGACCAAACGAAAAATTCATTAAAAATTATTGTGTGTTTAACCATTAGGTCATTTGTTAAAATAAACCATTCTTTAAAAGCAAAACTAAAAATAAGAAATTTCATCAGTAAAACCTATCAAAATGATTTTAAAAACAATTTATAGTCAAAATAAAAGAACTGAAATACCATATTTTATGATGATATTTAAAATTATCTTTAATATTCTTTTACGTTTTATTTTTGATTTTAAAAATAATTATTAAAATGTTGAAAAAACTTCATTCGAAACCAAAATCTGAAATAATGCCAATATCAAATTTAAATTTCTCTAGAAAACTACATTTGAAAATCAAAAATAAAAATTATATCATTTTAGATAATTTGTAAAAGTTGAAAATATATCATAATATATCTTTCAATTTCTTCAGGTCTATTTAATATCATATCATTTTATTTTATTTTTGTAAAGATAAAATCAAATAAATTTTCTTCAATTTGTTTTTCACTTTCTCTCATTTTCATTGCTAAACCATCCAAAATTTATACATAAATCTTACTAAATTTCCACTAGACTTACTTTTATTTTTCAATTCCACCAAAATCACCCAAACATCTTCAAAATCCACTTAAAAGCCACCAATTCTAAGAAAAACTAAAATCCAAAACACCCCGATATAGGATTTAGTTTTATACACTATTTTAAAAAATTCCTGAAGATCTTGGTTACACATGCACAAAATAATATATTCTAGAAGATATCAAGCAGCTTTCTCAAAAATAATCGAAAATGTGGAAAATGTTAAGAGTGGAATACTATTACCAGTGCTGGCCCTGGCCACAAGCAGAGGAAACATCGGTTTCCGGCCGCCAGAAAAATAGATAGTTTAGCGGCCAAAAAGTATTCAAATATGACTTTAGCCTAGTGGTCTTGAGATTACCAGCTCTGGTTTGAGGTGCTGGGTTCAACAACCCATGACTGCTAACCCATTTTATTTCGGCCTTTATTTAATTTTGGCTTTTAGCCTTCAAAAGTGTAGGACCAGTACTGACTATTACCTTCAATAGTTTTACAATCAAATTTTCTGAAAATGGTGTTCTACATGAAAGAAGTAATTAAGCATATTCAAGCGGGAAAAGGGTCAATTTCGACTCCAACAATTTCAGATGTGCCAAATACGACCCTAACAAATGGTCAGTACTATATACGACATCAACTCAATTATAATTAAAAGAAGTATCCGGAGTTCTTAAAACGACCATAAATCTGCATTGCCTCTAAAAGAAGTTAGTCAACTATTAACAGGATAAAACAACGTCGTTTTGATCTAAGTTTTTCTAACCAAAATATGTGAATTCCGGGACTCGAATCTGTTCCATGATGTCATTTTAAAGGAGCACACTAACTACTAGAGTAAGTAACTTTTTGAAACATTATTACAAATTTGAAATTATATAAACTACTATACCTTTTCATTTTATCAAATCAAAACTTTGGTGATGATTGTTTCTGATTTATATAAATACATTAACATGTTTTACTTATCGTATCTTTAATAAAAAATTATATCTTACTAAATTATAAATAATAGAATATTTATAATTATACGAAATTTAATATACTTTAAAATTTGAAGCTATTTATAAAAAATAATAAAAATTATTCTTAATTTTTAAAATTAAGTGGAAATTTATTTTATTTTCAAAGTTAATATTATATATTTGTGATTTTTTTCAAAATGTTAAGAGGCGTTTTATCTTTCTTTCACTAAGATATTTTGTTCAAAATATTAGACATATTAAACAATAACTAAAATATAGAAACATAAAATATATAGTATATTATATAAATTTTAAAAGAAAGAAAATTACCATTAAAGGTTTAAATTTTTAAAATAATTTATATAAAAAAATTTATAAATGTTTTCAAAGTTGTAAGTATATTTAATTTTGTATAAGTATAAATATTTTATTATTTGTATTTTAGTACAATATAATAGTTAAAAACATGTTACTGTATTTATATAAATCAGAAATAACCATCACCAAAGTTTCGCTTGGATAAGATGAATAAGTGTAGTAGTATATATTTTTCAAATTTGTAAGAATATTTCAAAAAGTTACTGTAGTCTTTTGGTTAGTGTGCCCATTTCAAAGGGTATCAACGTATATGTTCGAATCTTGGAATAAACATGTTTTGAAAATAAAAATTAGGTCAAAATGACGTTGTTTTATCTTGTTAACAGTTGATTAAATTTCGTTAAAATCAATGTAGATTTACGTTTTAAGAAGTTCGAATAGTTTTTTTGAATTATAATTGAATTGAGGTTATATTTAGCATTGACCATTTGTTCGGAATGTATTTGGCATGACTGGAATTGTTAGGGTCAAAATTGACCATTTCCCATATTCAAGCAAGGTGGCATTTGCTTGATACCCTAATTAAGTCTTTTAAACAAGTAAAAATCTATAATAATATGGATTATTTGTTTTGGAGGAAAAACAATATTTTGGAGCCAGAAAATGATAGGGATCCATATCCATGGATTATCTGGTATATTTGGAAAGCTCGGAATGATAAGTTATTCAGGAGGATAGACAGGGATCCAGGGGAGCTAGTGAGGCATGCAGAGAGTGAATGCCAGGCTTGGCATAATGCGAGAGAGAGCATAACTACGTTTCAAGTTACTCAAGAACCTCAAGTCTTAAGCTTGGGTGACATATGTATGGTAGATGGTTCATGGACCTCTACGGATCAGTTCAGTGGGATTGGATGGGTATGGAAAGACAGTAGGGGGAGGAATCAGTTAATGGGGACGAGGAACTTGACGAGACGGGAATCAGCGCTACACTCGGAGCTGGAAGCTTTGAAATGGGCAATGGAAACAATGCTACAACATTCAGATTGTCAGAGATTTGGCACGGATTGCAAGGACCTGATTGCAATGTTGACGAAACCAAAAGCATGGCCAAGCTTCTCAACTGAACTGGAGATGATTCAAACGATCAAGATGTGCTTTTCGGACTTCAAGATTTGTTATGTGCCAAGAGCTGAAAATGTGATAGCTGACTCATTAGCTAGGACTGCTCGTACTTTTCATAGATCACTTTGCTACTTTGGTTGTTCTATTCCGGTCTGGTTACCCAGACCACCTCAAGTTTGAGTAATAGAATAGCCTTTCGATGCCAAAAAAAAAAAACAAGTAAAAATCTATGTGTGGAAAGTTAAGTAAGAAATAAGGAGCTACGTGTTTTAGAAAAGAACATGTAGGAAACTTTGACCAGGGACGGAACAAAGAATATGAGATGACAATTCAGAAGTAGATTTCTTTCGTTCATTCAGTTGAAGCAAGGACTGATTTTCAAAAGTCTTCCTTGGTTCTATTCTTACATTCATCGACTGGCCTCTTATCAGCATGACCATTTCCTAAATCACTAGGGCATTGATTCAACAGAGTTGCCCTGCGTCAGTGAAAAAGAAAGAGATGAATTAATTCTTGTTCCAGCAAATGCTTTTTGATTATCAAAAGAAGGCTCCAGTTCGGCTTTCAAGAGAGGGGAACGAGCTACACATAGTGAAGTGAGTATTCCATGAACATAAAGGCTTTGATGAAAGGAAGAAAGAAGGCTGGCTGAAAACAGATAAAGGAGACATGTGCTTGGACTAGTTCCTCTGAGGAACGCCTTAGCGGGGTCTATTTTCTTTTGTTGATGCAGATTGGGCAGGTTATCCTGACACTCAGCGCTCTACCTCTGGCTATGCTATTTTTCTTGGTCCCAATCTTATTTCATAGCACGTCAAGAAAGAACCTACAATCTCTCTTTCTAGTGCTGAGTCTGAATACCGCTCGCTTGCCTTTGCTTTTGCTGAGTATCACTGGATTACTCAGCTACTTCACGAGCTTTGTCTATTTCTTCCTCACCCTGTTCAGATCTATTGTGATAACATCAAAAAACTTATATGACTGCCAATCTTATTCATCATGTTCACTCGAAACATATTGAAATTTACTACCATTTTGGACGGAAAAGATTATCAAAAGTGACATTATTGTGCAACTCATTTTACGCTTAAACACATCCCAAGGATTACAGGAATAGCTCTTCTTCATGGAATTTTTCCAGTTCTCAAGGAAGATTGGATGTGAAATTACAACAATCTTCAATTTCTCTCTTTTTCGCAGGGAGTGAACTACTAGAAATTCTCAAAACGAAGTTCAAAGTCATCATCCTCCCACATGGTGTCCTTTTTATATTAAATGAATACTAGATTTTGATTTTAAAGCGCGACTTTGTTTGATTATTTCAATAAATTTTGCATGAAGTTATTTGTTTTGATTAAATTGAATATTATATGAAACTTTAATTGATTATATTCATTTGAAAAATTACCAAATGTTAAGTATATGAAATTATTACGTTTAAGTTATTGCAAGGAAAAATAATAAAAGGTAAAGAAACCAATTACTATACGTTCCATGACGTGAGATCAAATTTTTTCTTCTTTCTTTTTTTTTTTTTTTGCGAGATCATTGAACTGGCTCAGGATCACTGAAGTCTATGACCTATCAAATAACATCTAAACAGAGCAGGCCCTTGACTAAAGCCCATAAAACAAAGATTTTAAGCGCCACAATTCATATATATTTGTGGGATGCCAAATCATTGTAAATTTTCACCTTAGCTTAGTGGTTTGTGTCATTCTCTTCTAGTTCTACAGGTGACCAGATCAATTCTGCTTCCATACCTATTTTTTTCTTTTTATTACATTTCTTTTGTAGAATAATAACAATTAAAAGGAATTTCTCCATAAATGGTTAATTTATCTTTTCTAACTAACTTAGTATATTTCAAAAAAAAAATATTATAAACCATTTAATTAAACAAACTTTAGTTATTTTTTTATTCTATTTGTTTAATAAAATAGCTGTGTACACAAGATATAGCATAACCAAGTACTTAAATTATCAGTTACTCATATATATTCTACATTTCATTTTTGATTGATCTTCACAGAAAATAGCTGTCTAAACAAGATATACTATTTATTCCTTTTTATTTTGTAAATTTTAATAATTTTCTAATAATTTATGAAATCTGAACAAATAGATTAACATAAATTGGGTTATAGTCCGTGAGACATTCAAAAAGGAAAAATGATGTTGAATTTAACATATTTTATCATATGTTGCCATATTATACAATTTATGCTTTTTATTTACTGAAATACTACAAAAAATAAGTTTAGTGTTATGTACTGATTTATGATCGACATGTTATACTTCATCATTATCTATTACTATAGTTTGGTATTTATCTTATGTACTCCTTATTATTAGGATGACTACATGTATTGAGTATATAAGGCTATTAGTTGATGATCAATATAACAAGCTTTCCCGTTTATTTCACAACACGTTATCAGCACGAGAGTCTGAAATTCCGAGTTATCTCAAAAACCCTAATTGACAGCGCCACTTCAAACAGCTCGTTCTCTCAAACCGTACGGATCCAGACGACGAGTAATATATCCAAATTGAAGCTCTTGACGTGAAGAATCCATCGCCGCAAACCTAGTATCAATCCGATCTCAAACGCGCCCTCAATCTCCGTTCCAACCCGCGCCGTCAACTACCCTAAAACCCTAATCAAAAACCTAAACCGCAGCCTCTCTCTATACTTTGTTATTTTCTGAGATTTGCTTCATCTATCTATACTAACTTGTTTTGATTCGTTTTTGATTAAGGTTTCTAAAGCTACAAGAGATTGTTGCTCAACCTAAGACGCGACCAGATCCTGATCCGTTCCGGTCATGCAGTTTGCGATCCGACTTGTTCCAGCTCTCAGTGGTCCAAATCTACACTTCAAAGTTCTAAAGGTAAATTTTGAAACCCTAAAAGAACTCATAATCGAACATGGTTGATTGATAAAGGAATGACCATTATAATTTTGCAAAACCCCAAATCAAACCCAAGCAAAGATTAATAGGTCCAAACCCTTCCATGAGTAAATCGAAGCTCTTAAACCAAAAGTTCGATATAAGATTGTTTTACAATTAAAATCAAAACCATAATGGTTTCTGAATATCAAAACCTCTTTGATCTGAATGATCAAATCGAATCCTTAAACCTAGAAATCGATCAATCCCATAAAACATAAACATGATCGGTTTCATCCAAAAACATCTAATTTTTTTTGTGATTTCGACTTGATTTCTTGATCTGATTGTCTAGTTTAAATTTTTTTAAGTTGTTCTTGATGTTTTAGAACTGCTTAGAATTGAGAATTACACAAACCCTAATTTTTTTATGAAATCCGATTGCAAATAGGTGATTTTCGATTGAAATTGTTAAATTTTAGTCTATTTGCTAGATGATTTCCCTGATCAATGTCGAAATTGACTTGAATCATTAGGGATTGATAGAAAAATTAATGGAAATTTTCTAGATTGCTAAATTGCAAATTTTACCTTTTCTAGAAATTTCCGGTTTTGTGAAAATTGACTTTTTATGGTTTCTGAAAATTTCCAAATTAGTTTTAGAATAATGGAAGATTAGAAAAATTCTAAAATTGTTTAGATTGATCTGATTTATTTTTTTTAAAGTCATATAATGACTATTTAGATCAATGGTTTCGAAAGTTTTTATAAAAAAGCAAAACCTTATATTTTCGAAACCCTAAACCATATTTTCTCTCTCTAGAATCCGATTACTTTTAAATAATCTAGAATCATTTATTTG
This sequence comes from Raphanus sativus, assembly GCF_000801105.2. Lineage (NCBI taxonomy): Eukaryota > Viridiplantae > Streptophyta > Magnoliopsida > Brassicales > Brassicaceae > Raphanus > Raphanus sativus. The sequence continues at coordinate 10,212 of NW_026617590.1, forward strand.
ATCTGATTTAATTTTTTTTTAGCTCATCTTGATCATATAGACATTGATTGCTAAGGTTGCATCATGAAACAATTTTTTTTGAGTGATCATATGAGAAAATCGGATTGCTAGATTGAATGGAAAATTGGATTGCATTGCATAAAAATCAAAGGTTGAAAGAAACCAAAGTTGCATTGCTATATTGACTAAAAGAAATAGGATTGAATCGAATAATTTAGAGGTTGAAAGAAACCAAATCACATTGCATAAATAAAAGGTTGAAAGAAACCAGAATGCATTGTTTGAATCCGATTATAAGTCAAATAATAAGACTCTAAAATCTATATTTTCAGATGTCGAATTTGGATTATCCAGCCCTTAATCTCTCTGGAGATAATTATTTAAAATGGGCCATGAACACTGCAATTGTCCTGAAGGTAAGAGGACTTGACAGATGTATCATCAAAGGCGAGTATGCAACTGAAAATGAAAAATATGGGACAGTAACAATTATTCGTCAACATCTCACTGAGGATCTCAGAGATCAGTATCTAAATATTGAGAACCCTCTAGACCTTTGGACATAGTTAAAATCCAGATACACAATAGTGTTATTACCAAAGGCTAGGTATGAGTGGATAAATCTCAGATTTCGGGACTTTAAGTCCGTAGATGATTATAACTCAGCTCTAATCAAAATTGTTTCTAAATTGAAACTATGTGGTGAAGAGGTAACAGAGGAAGATTTACTGGAAAATATATTCCTCACATCTGATCCAAGGGATCTATTGTTACAATATCCCTACAGAAAAAAAGGTTTCACCACTTATACGAATTTGATCTCGTATCTATTACAAGCTGAGAAGAATAATGAGATACTAAAGCAAAACCAGTGAGATGAGACTTCCTGAAGCCAATAAGGCTGGAGAGAATAAGGATGAATCCAAAGAAGCCACGTACAGAATAATAAAAGGAGTGGCCGGCTTATACATTGCCTAAGAATCGAGATTTTGACATTCTGATTTTATGTTATATTTGTTCGTCATTTACGATTTTTTATATATATTAAGAGTTGTTTTAGTTTTATATTATCATGTTTGACTTGCTTGATAATTTCTTGATTGATAAATGACAAATGAAAATTTAAAAAATGAGTATAGTAATTAAAAATCATCCGACCAAAGGCATTGCCTAAAAGGGGCATGAATTATTCACCCAAATAAAAGTCCCATTTGAGTTATAAAATTTTGAAAATGATGGTTTCCACATTGAAACAATGGGCAAAGAAAATAAAAAGTTCCTTCAAGATTATAAATAAAAATCGCCCAAGGTATAGAAATGGTCGAGACTATACTCCCGACTGATCTAAACTATGCTAAAAGATCAGTATGATAAATGCAAAAGCCTAGGTAACCAGATAGGTTGACCACGAAATTTTATACACTTTATGGCATGACTGGACTAGCCATCCAGGTCTTTAAAATTGATGCAAAGATTGATATCGAAAAAAGGCACAAAAGAGTTATCCCATAGAATCTCACGTTGTGTAACATGTACACAAGGGAAACTCAATAAACTATAATGTTCCAAGCATCTAAAATATTTTTAGCATGTTCATGAGGGGGAGAAATGACACTCCCGTGGTCCATGAACAACACTAAAAATCCGAGTGACATGGTCTATGACCATGATAGAACTTGGCCGAATTCTTTGGGATACAAAGATCACTAGCTAATGCTTGGGAACACATGTATTTACATGTAATAAAAATATGCATCAGGCCATATAAAGTGAGCATAGATATTCCCACCTAAGAATGATAAAGGGTCATGATCCAGACATAGACCATCCTAAGAGATTATGTATAGACCACCACAATAATATGTGCCGTCTAGGATGGAACCTCATAAGAAGATGAGATAAGATTGGGAATATATGTTGGATATGAGAATTCTTTCTCCCACGATTTTATAAGAAACCTTGAGCCAAATATGGGTGATCAGATTAAGGCCAGGTTTACGGATTGCATGATTAAATCCGACTATCCAACATCAGGGGGAGAAAGAAATAAGCTGGTACAAGTATAAAGAAATGGAATGGTATTAACCATCCTTGTCTTGGCAAGATCCTCAGACCAGAGAATATGATTTTAAGATGTCCAAAGAAAGATCATACAAAGCTAGCTAAAATAATGCCAGATAGATTAGACCCGAAAAGAAAAGAAAAAGAATGACTAAGTCATACCAGCTTAAGCACCACGAAATTAATGTCCTAGAAGAGACATAATCAAGTTGCTTTAGAGTCTAAAGATAGACCAGAATGTTCCATAAGATAAGGAACCTCGGAAAGTAAAAGAAAGGTGCATAGAAATAACAGATCTGAGGTCATAAGAGAAACGAGACCAGACTTTGAGATAAAGCTGCGCAGCTAAACATCTAAGAGACCAGACCATGTAGTTTGGGACGCTAAACCACAAGGTAATAAAGGTTCTTAGTAAGAATGAAATCTCTAATCGATTAGTTCATGTCTGGAACAAAATGGAACACATACATACATAAAAGATAAAGATGCATAAGAAAATAGCACTTGAGTTTAAGATATAAGCGAGGATCAGAACCCACGAGAATACAAAAATGCATTCATAGATTGAAAGATTGAAACCGTGGGGATTTATAAAAGAGATGGGTGTATTGGCCATATATATAGAAACACCATCTGATAAGATAAAACCAGTGAAAAAATGTCATGTGTGGGAAAAGAAAAGAAATCGTGAGAAATGGACTAAGGTGTTCATATTCCTATTTAAAGCATTCAAGGAATGGCTTGATTACACAAGGATACTCACAGAGACCAAGGAACAGATTATAAGGAGATGTACTCCTATGTGGTGGATGCTACTACAAATTCGAAAAAGTCTGGATATAAGTAAGAAAGAAATGTAGTAAGTAGCATATTGATCACTGGATAAAGAAATGGTAAGAGTATCATAAAGATGAGAAAGAAAATTCTCATAGAATAGTTTTGTTTCTAAGCTATTCATGGACTGAGATAAGGCAGCTGCAAATGATAATGAAAGACTAAGAAAATACTTAGTACAATCAGTCCATAGATCCTTATAGAGGATATTATAATTCCTTGTGTTTATATTTATAACAAACCAACCTAAAGAGAGGTTCAATGGTTCAATGATTTCAATGATACAAGTTATCGATTGATTTTGGACAGAATATGATGGGACTAGAAATCATAGTCGTGTATGAGTTGAGATCAGCACGCCACAATTACATGGTGTAATGTGAGATGGTCGCATGGGAAGGCAAAGAGAACCATTAATTCTCATGCCAAAGACCATCCGACTCCATACTTCCCAATCGTCCATAAGAATAACCAAAAGTAGTGTGGTGAATTGGTTCAGGCAAATTATAAACCATTGCTGTACAATTAGCCAATAAATCCGAGTGTATACTTGTGAATTGATTGATGTATCATCATGAATCGACCAGATCGACCAGCATATGTAATGCAGCTAATAGAAAGATCGACCAGCATATGGTAGTATCATAAAACGTGTGGTCAGGTACCAAATGAAGTATATGGGACTAATGAATGTCTATACATCAGTAAAGAAAGAAAGGATCCAATCATCATAAGAGTCGTCGAGGTTTATGGTCCGACCAAGTTCCACCAAAGTATAAGGTGGACCACGCCATATAATTGTAGTATCATATCCGGACCATATCATTATATCAGGCTGCAATACCTTAGCCATATATGAGTATATTGGCGTGTGATGACAAGGTCCATGACTTAACATGTATATTTTCAAAAACATAGCATTATCCACGACAAAATGAAAGAAGTCATGAGACATCATCCAGAGATAGTGATCAGAAGAATGTCTGAGTCAATAATAAAATGAAAGTGTCCACGGTATGGCAAAGCCATGAGACTAGAGGAGCCGTGGGACATGAGATGACCTGCGAGAAAGATTTAATCGCAGGATAGAGGTACATTCAAGTACTGGTCGAGTACTATCCGAGTACTAATTGAGCATCATCCATCCGACCAGAACATGAAGCCATTGTCAAGTGGTCAGCATCAAAGGAGCACGTCTTGACCATGTCCAAATGAAGTTCCAGAAGGCCGGCGAAATTACAAAGTATTACAAGAAGCTCATCGACCAGATAGGAATGCATCGTCCAAAGATCTTCAGTAATGCATTCATCAGGGGGAGTTTCATGTGTTGTACTCTTTTTCTTTATCCAAGGTTTTGTCTCACTGGATTTTCCTGAATAAAATCTTAAACTATGGATTCCATGAATAAAAGTTTTTTTATATATATTTTGATAGCGTTTTCTTTGGATATTAAACAAATATACGTAAAACTTAAGTAATTATTTCGAAAAATCAAATACATTCGAAAATACACATACATATTTTTTTAAAAGATTAAATATCAAAATATCTCTATAATATTTAGGGATAATTTGTAAATTACTCTGCAAACAGTTTGAAATTTGAAAACTACACCTTATATTTTATTTTTGAAAAATACACTTTCTTAAATGTGAATTGACCTTTTCACCCAGATTAAATATTTCAATAATTAAAAATAAATTCGAAATTAAGAATCCTATTATTATATTTATTTATGTTTAAGATAAATTTGTGTGTTGAGATAAATATGTTATTTTACCATTTACATTTTTACAATAACAAAATATTATAAAATAGATAATTTATGATTTGTTTGACTTTATTATGATTCAAGAAGTTTATATATTTTATTTTATTTTCTTAACCTTATATAGACAAGTCATGTTTATTTGCATTTTCTCTACACAATATTTATATCAAGCAAGTTCTAAATGTCTATTCATATATGTGCTTAATTTGTTTGACTTTGAATATTATATAATCCAACAACAGTAAGAAACACTGATTTTTTACTCGACAACTTGATTTATATTATTGCAGCAGTGTAGTCCTCATTGAGGAAAGTTAATATTGGTCTAGGTACATAAAAATATTAATAAAAGAACAAGCTTGAGGTACATCAAAATTCGAAAGATGATCTGGGACTTTTTGCTGTTTCGTGATATCCAAGTGAAGTTGCAAATTTTAAATTTTGATGAACAAAAACCAATGTCTCGTACCCAGACTTTTTAGAAACTGAAAAGGAGATGAGACTTTATCTTGAGCTTTTTTTAATAATAGGATTTAAAGATATTAAAAGATTTTGTGTAGATACTCTATAGAATTTTTTTAATTTTTCTTTTGGTAACAGGATTAATTTAAATATAATATAAATTATAAATTAGGAATTAGAAAATATAAAATTGGACAATTTGGTAAATTTATATACACCATAAGAGTATTTTTCCAAAAACTTAAACAATAGTGTAGTTTTCAAATTATAATCTCATGTGAGTGTATTTTTTCAAATTTTCCCTAATATTTAAGTAACACGATCCTACCATATTTGAATCTCGCTGATTTTTACTAAATTATTTGATAAATATTAGTTGATATATTAAAAATCAGTAATATATATATAAACCTAAAAACTTGCCTAATATTTTTTGAGATTGTTTCCCATAAAAATAGCAATTTAAAACAGATGTAATCTATAGAATTTATTATAAAATGAAATATACATATTCATTAGATTTTTCGTATATAAAGTAATTAAGACAGTTAAGCTCTCCTGAAATATGAAAGATTCTGTTTTTAAACAAATTACCTTTTTAATAACCAAGATTTAGGTGTTTACTCATGTATATTGTGGATTTGAATAATTTATTACCCTAGATTTTATATACTTTTTGAGATTTTATATACTTCTAATCTGGATTTAACATTATCAAAATTAAGACTCAACTTATCTTTATAAATAGTAATCCATCTCTAACTTTTAATCATAACCCATAAAAAATCAAACAAGATTTTTACTATGAAAATCACAAGCTTAAAAAATATAAAACCATTCAAAAGAATATACTATAGTTTCCAGCAAGAGATTAGAGATTATTTTATGAGATGAAAATGTACATGTGTAGTTTCTTATAATCTTACACTAGATCTTGACCCGCGCTTTGGAAGCGCGGAATATTTTACGATCAAAAAATTCACTAATAATTTAACAAATATTTTGGTAATTTTTAAAAGTGTGTATTTAAAATATTTTTGCATTTAAATCAGTGTTTTTAAATTCA
>NW_026617591.1:0-16398 GCF_000801105.2 Raphanus sativus
TAGATTCAAAAGCATTGAAGCTTGAACTGTAGAAGCAGTAGGCTTAGATTCAGAAGTCTATAATAGACTTGAATAACAAGAAGCTCTATGGCTTAGATTCAGAGGTTCATGACGAACTTGAATAAGAAAACATTGCGCTTAATAATATAACATAAAAGAAGCTCAACGGCTTAAGAAAAATATTAATAAAGAAGTTCTACGGCTTAAAAAAAAAATTAAGAAAAATCAGGAGCGGAACAGATCGTTAAATCATTAGGGCTTAGAGCCTTAGACTTTCTCGGCAGCTTCCCTTCATTGTCTATCGTCGGCGACACCAGTCTGAATTCATCACTCGACATTTTTCTCCTTTTTTTTTTTTTGGGTGTGTTTAATTGCAAATACTCCCTACGCACCGTGTTAACTTTATCTTAAATGTCTCTACTCTGTGAATAGTGTGTTGTTTAAGTGGTGAGAGAAAGTACCCATAGTGCCGGAAGCATCAGCTTCTCCGTAGAAAGTGGCGTGAGCGTTGACCCATGGACCTCCAGTGTAAACTCCGGGGATTCTGGCGTTCACTGTGGTCGCCACCAGAGCAGCAACCACCATTACTGTCATTATTTTTGCCGCCATATTTTTTCTTCGGTACGGAAAAAAAGTTTTGAGAAAAGAGAAAAAGTGTGTGAAGGAAGAGGAAGGTAGGGAGGCTACTTATGGAGGGAGAGATGCTGCTTCAAAATAGTTTGCGGCTATATCTTATTATATTTAAAAATAAAATAAATTCATTTTATAAAGTATTTTTTATTAATGAGAAAATAACGAATTTGTCATTCCGCATTTCTTGCCTCGTGGATCTAATAAAAATATTTATATTATATTCCACCGAATTTGGTTTTTGTTTAAAAACTTCCACTTTCAGGAAAATAATTTCGTCTGGTAGATTTTTATTTTTGTCTGGTAGATTATTATTGAACTGTTTTAGAACATTTAAATTTTGAAAACTTTCCCCTTTAGTATTATTACAGATACATATTTCATGATTTTATAAAAATTAATGAACAACTTTTTTAGGAGCTTAAGTGCTTAGAATGGATTTTTTTAAAGGTAGGAAATTTTATATATTAGAAAAAAAAACTCTACGGCATTTTTTTATATAAGCCAAGACCCAAGAGGAAAGCAAACGCACGTGGTCCGCACATGGGTAGCTCATGCATTTTCCTTGGTCAATTTGCGAGTGGGCAATTGAGAATCCCACTGAACTAAATCCTGCGATCCGATTCGATCCAATTCATTTGATCATATTGCAATACTTTTATGTAAAAAGAGATCTAAGCTATCACTTGCTAACTAAATACGTAGTAGTATCAATGTATCATGTAATACGTTTGTTTCTTTACGGATTCGATCCAATTCATTTGATCATATTGCAATACGTTTGTTTCTTTACGGATTTTAAATGAGATTACTAGTGTCCGTATAAGTACACGGAAAATACGGTATCACATTTAACAGGGCCGTGCGTTGATGCAGTTGGGCTTCAACTGATTGCGGGTCCCTCTTTTCTTGTTCTACCACATACACACCGACGCATGCATACACTCATATACTAATTAAGTGATCTTCACAGAGTGAACGCATCCGATGTACAAGTTGAAGTGGGTAAGAAAATCACATGATTAGATGTGTTTGATCGATTGGAAGAAAATATATGTATTTTTCTTCAAAAAGATAATGTATAGTGTAACTTCATCCTGACACGTAAATACTCAAAGAGAAAACACACAAGATTACATTAAATAAAATATACTAGATAAATGATTTGTTTACAATTAAAATTATTTTCACCAACCAAGGAAATTTCGAATCTCTCCATATTGTGTGGGGTATATATCATAGTTATAGAGGAATTTAAAAATATTAGACCACTATATCCATGTGGCTTCATTTATTGCAAGCAGTTTACATTTGCTTTATAAATAATTGTTCTCAAGATCGTTAAATCATTAGGGCTTAGAGCCTTAGACTTTCTCGGCAGCTTCCCTTCATTGTCTATCGTCGGCGACACCAGTCTGAATTCATCACTCGACATTTTTCTCCCTTTTTTTTGGGTGTGTTTAATTGCAAATACTCCCTATGCACCGTGTTAACTGATTTTGTATGGTTCTCAATTGCGACACGTCAATGACACGTGACGAGTTTGGGTGTGTGGAAGGGATGAGGTTAACACTATAATGTCTTTGAAACATGACTTGTGGCACAACCCCATATCAGTTAATTAAATAAGCTGTCATTTCGAAATATTATATTACTATTCAAGTGAACACCAAAGCGTTCTCTATGTATAATGGATAACAAGACGTCGTTTTATTATGTGAAAGACGCTTCGTGTTCCAAATACACGCATGACACACGACACGCACTAAGATGTTCATTCCTCTGCGTTTTTCTTTTTTTGGATTCCGGCGTGTTTACTCTGTCTCTGGCGAAAGGTCATGTCTTCCGTCGGATGTTCACGTGTTGAGGAGATATGAGATCCTCTTTGACTCATATGTGGGCTTTGGGCCTTTTAAAATTAATGTTTTTCTTGTTTTGGACTTTGTTTTATGTCTTGGTGTTTTGTTGTTGGTAAGTGGGTTTAATCGTATAATAATAAAACAACAGATGACTTAAAAAAGAAAAGAAAGACGTGTTTTGGGCTTTTCTTGGGACCGACCGAGCAAAGATTTTTTTTTATTTATTTATTTAAATAGCGGACGTCGAGAATGACAATATTACCCTTATTTCTTTTAAGAAACTACTAATCAACCTAAACCCTAAAGCTTCTCCTTAAATGAATATATCGTCTCCGTATAATCTCTCTCTCCAAACGCCGCCGACGATGTCGTCTTCAACTTATTTTCCAAAACGCATCGCATGTATGGAGATTGTTACATCGGAAGAAAACATCGACGAGTCCGTTCCAGTTTTCAAAGTAGTGTCTCGGGAAAAAACTTGCCCTGCTCCCAGGTTCCGGCATCTTCCGACAGACGACGATCTTATTCCTGCGCCAGGTAGCTTATATTTTTCTCCACGATGTTAGCAATGTTTTTTGTGCACCTTGCTGATGTTAATGTTTGTTGTATTGACTAAACCTTAGCGACAGCAAGTGCTTCAAACCTTAGCGACGCATGGGACGAAACCCTAGTTGTGTCTGGTTTAGTGAAATACCAAGATGAGATAGGCTTGATCGCCGATGTAGAGCTTCTCAAGAAGCTTTTTTCGACTCCTTACACTCGAGCTGGATTATCCTTGGAAGTTCAGCGCATTGGGGATACGCTTGTGTTGAAGCCATCACCTGGGTGAGTCTTTTTTTACAAAATTTTGTTTTGTTTTGTAAATCTCCTTAGTAATGTTATATTGTTTCTTTGATGTAGACCTGAGGTTGATGAAGATGAAGGATGTAAAACGCAACTTGATGAATCTCTGTATCAGAGTTTTGTTACGCAATCGCTGAGGTCCGAAGACTCCGAGGAATCCAGAAGAAGACTTTTCATTTGCCAGTTGGGCGACATCCAGATGCTTGTGGGCAGTAAGCTGCATCGGTTCCGCAACGAGGAAGAGTTGGATGTAAACTTGCTTCTATTGGATGTTAGCAAAAGGGTAAGTAAACTTTCTATTTATATGTGGATGTAATCTTTGTATAAATGTGTTTTTTCATTGAACTTTCTGTTTGTTCTTCTTAACACGCAGTTGTCACGTTTGCCCTGGCTTGAAGCGTGGCTTCAGAACATCATGACAGATGTGCCAGAGTTAGGAGTTTGTCACCATGATAATGGCGTTTTGAAAGGATACGAATACTTATCCACTTCGGAGATTTGCTCAGTAAAACAAACCTCGGCGTACATTGTTCAGCAAAACGCTCATCAGATTCTGTCTTTCCTTCGATCAAATTGCAAGGACGATCCTGGACTTTACTGGGTAAAGTTCTCTCTTCCTCGCAGATTATATTATTATTATTATTATTGTTATTGTTCTTTCAGGAACTGATTTGGCTTGGCTTGTGTGCTTTTGTCTACAGCTCTACCGAAGTCCAGGTGAAGATGTGATTCAACTTTTTCATTTTTCATCAAAGAACCATTCTTCAGGCGAGGGAATCACCTGCACAACACATTTGACATCCAAGATGAGAACTGACTCGATGTTTTCCTTGGGGAAACTGCTTCACAAGCTTGCCCTGTCTGTGGTAAGGAAGGAATCATACATTAATAACAGCTTTAACTGCCGCTTTTCTTACATGTGTTGCATCGTGTGCAGGAGGCTGAAGCTCCCATCAAGTGTGCGACTTTCCTCACTAAATGTCTGAATGTCTTGGATGAGCAAGAACATATGGTATGGTTTTTAACTCTGATATCTCTGAGTTCTTATGTGTGTACTCATTGAATGGTTGATATCATGCAGGTTGTTCGGTCAGATGCCCACGAGCTCTTTGCTAGGCTCCTTCTGAAGAGACAAGCTGATTTCATTTCCGAGTGTAAGGAGGGCGTTCAAGGTCAAGTGATGATTGAATTCAAGCTAAACGACAACTATTCGTGTTGTTATGAAGCTGTTCCTTTGTCTGTGCCAGAGACAGTTCCCATTCTGGTCTTACCGAAGTACCTGGCAGTCTATCATGTCCGTCAAGCCGTTAATTCCCTTATGTGGTCACAGCAGCTTCAACCGGCTTCGGAAGCGTTAACCCCTAAACTGTCGAGTCAGCTTCATCTTCAATGCGAAGCTGGGCTGTCTCTAGGTGCTGCTTACCTTGAAGCTAAGCAGCAGTTGCAGGGAGCTTTCAACATTATAAACCAAGCTTGCCGTTCTCATATTTCATTGCCAGAAAAGCCCCACGGTACTGTGTTCATTTCTTCCATGGAACTACCCTTCTTGGCGGAATCGTGGTTTGTTGTGGGCGATCTGTTTGCCCTTTGTTACGGAGAACCAGTAGGCGAGTTCAAATTGACCCCGTCAGATTTGGGAAACGTGCTAGAAGAGACAACAACAGAGGACAGAATACTCAAGTTTCTCAAATCTCCTCTATCCGTTGGTGTGGTGGAGAACCTGGTGGATGCTGGTAAATGCTATAAAGAATGTCTAACTGCAATTCGGAAGCTTCCAGATGGCAAGTTTGTTCAGACTCTTACTGAACACTTGGGGAGCCTACATATAAAACTTGGTGACTTGCTTTCCCGGGTCGGAAACTTCGTGACTGCTAAAGACGCGTATGATGCTGCGATTTACGCTTTCAAAGAAGCAAAGGCACATGTTGGTCCTGCTCAAGAGGAGAAGGTTAGGGTCTACAAGTACCTGGCGGATGCATATTTCAGCTTAGGATTGTGTTTAGCAAAGGGAATGATGGATGATGGTTGTGCCAGGCAGAATATAAGAGAGGCTTTGAACTTATATGAAGGGGATGTTTTGTGTAATACATGCGCAGAGGAAACTGCTAATGCTTTCTTGGAGCTAGCGCAATGTTTTCAAACATCCTGCATGAGGCTTTATAAAAGCAACCAGTGGAAAACAGCCTCGTCTTTCGCTTCGTTAGCTCTTGGTAATTGGCAAAAGTCATCGTTATATTATAACGCCGAGAATTTTCCCGAGAAGTTCTTGGCCACGCTTACAGATATGGCCACTTTCTCCTTGAAACTTCCTAACTCGGTAAGTGGTGGTGAACCATTAGTAACTTCTCTATTGATTGATGTGTTGTGTGGTATTGAGCCATTAGTAACTTCTCTATTTTTTAGCACCCGAAAGCAGCTTTGGATATTCTTCTCGATGGCCGTCACGTTTCCGAAACAACAGCAAAAGGTTCGGAATCCTGGAACCTATTCTGGAATAAATTGAGGGAGGTTCTACTGTCAATGTTGCACCAAGCAAAAAAGGCGGAGGACAAAAACATTGAGAAACTGAGTGAAATATATCTAAGGTCGCTTCGCAGTAATGATCGGACATTCTTGACAGAAACCCACGCGGAGATCTCGGTGTTACAGAAAAGAGTTTGACACAATACATTGTAGTGGGTGCTTTTATCTTTGTAGTGGTGCTTTTATCTTGATGTTTGACACAATACATTGTTTTCTCTTTTCCATTTGTTCAATCTTAGAGAGTGTTTGACAGGGTTCCCAATCTCTCTGAATCATTAATTCCCCTGTTTTGTTTTGTCTTTTTGACAAGGTGTCCTGTTTTTCTTTTGATTCCTTGAAAAAGGAGAAGGAAGTTCAAGTTTGGTTGGATACAGAGGTTTATTATGCATGCAAATTAGCTAACAGGTGAAAACACATCTTATTAGAGAAGTTTGTTTGAAACCAGGTTAGACAAAGAGTATATGACTTGCACAACAACTTGAACTCAACAAGCTCAACAATGAAGTCTCCGGTGAGACTAATCATACAGGCTCTGGAGTACCATATCTCCCAGCTTGTATATGTGAATCCAAGAAATGCTGGTTCAGACTTGGGTTCCACGTTAAAGAGCTTATGATATACACACCACAAGAAGCCCACAGAGTTTAAACTTAAGACAGTTGTCTGAAGAAGAGGACATCAATGGATCAAAGACTAAAGCTTTGGCCCTTCTCTTCACGGGTTCTCTTGTCTGCTTCTCTGTCACTCTTCCAAGCTGTACCAAGATGTGGAATGAGATTAGCTCTACTTCAGTTTCAGATCCTTAATAAGACAAGTTTCATTGTGACCTGAGAAACAATACTATTGGTGTCAACAATCTGGGAGAAGTTGGAGTAAAGATACAATCATTTGGCTTTTGACCTGTTCGGATAAGAAGTTAACACCAATGTAATTAGCCATCTAATAAGTCTCTCCAACGATCCATCTCAACGGTTTCCAGGTACGTTGGAAAGCATAGTACAGAGATATCGCCCAAGATGCTGTTAAAAAGTCACATGATTCAGCCACTACTTGAACAGACACTGATTATAGCAGAAATCAAAGAAGGGAAGAGATGTGCTTACACGCATACGCCATAGGCATACAAGGGTCCTCGGTTTTATCTGCCATGTCAAGTAGATGCGAGTTTTCCATTAAGCATCAGCACAAGCGTCAGCATAACCTTGAGCGTAACCCTCCTTGTGACCATCAGCGTATCCATCACCATAGAGACTGAACACTTCGATGTACAGTCAGCGTATCCCTCCTTAAGTGTTTGGCCATCTCTCAAGGTACTACAAAACCCAAGAGAGCCACCACACGAGCTAATGTATAACAATTACAAAGTCTTTCGGTAAATAAACAAGTCCCACCAATGGATAGATAATTTGTCTGTTTGGCACTCACAAGACTGTGTTGATGTGAAGTGCTTTGAGCAGAGAGGTCGCCATTTGCTTCACCAGAACTTGGCCTCCTGAACGCTGTCCATCACGTCGTTCTTCTATCAGATTCTGCAGTTTCTGAGGGAGGTCGTTCTCTACTATCAGCTGCTTTGGCTTTGGATGGTGCTCGTAAACAGCCTGTTTCACATCATTGAAACCAAAATGATAGAGTATTGATATCTCTAACTCTTCAATCAAACCAGAATACAAGATAGAACAGAGACTACAAGATGAAATAGAAGATAGCTTCGTAAGTTCCGATCACAATCACCTTCTCATGGCGAAGATGACTGATCACGATGATCTCATGGCGACCGTGCCGAGACTCATAGCGTCTACAACATCAACATACAAAGCATACCCTTCTTCTTCGATCAAGCTCTGTATTTATTCTGCTATTTGCTTCAGCTATTCCAACTGCAAAGCCTCCAAACCTACCAGAGTCTCTCCTCTTTAATTCTTGTCCACGTCAGCAATAAGGATCTATCAATACTTTCCCCTTGAAAACAAGCTTGCCCACAAGCTTGTATGGCAAGAACCCATCGAACACATGAATGATGATCATGTTGGTCTCTTCTCCCCTGCTGAAACCCCGATACAGCAACATTGGCCAAGCTGAGTATATGAACATTCTTTTTATACTTGAACATCCAAGACTTGGCCATTTTACTTCTCTGCCTTTGTTGCATCACCTTGACACTACGAACATACCAGCCACTCCACAATCTTCCATTGTCACGACTTTGTGCAATGCCCACTTCTTGTCTTGTAACATATATGTAAGCTCTTTGTACATTAAACTGCTGTACTTCTGGCCAAGCACCTACTTTACTGAGCCTTGGTTTGTACTTAAACATATATGTCTTGAAAGACTTTTTCTTCTTAGGACTTCGTTGTCCTTGTACTCGTAGTAGATTACCCTCATGCTGCATCAATAACAAGTCGTTGTCTTGAGGTACCAAACGATTCTTAAATGTTGAAACTCTGAACATCTCTTGTATCAACAGCTCGGATTCTTTCTTTTCTTCTCCATCATATCTCCAAATCAACTCAGCCACTATCCGTAAGCAAATAAGTATGCTCTCATATACTCCCGCCCTTGAAAACAAGCTTGCCCACAAGCTTGGACTGAGTAAAATGATGTGTGGCTGCAACTCCTTTCCATTGGCTGAAACTGTGATTCGGAAACCATGTTCAAAAACTCCAAAGTGACAAGAAGAATATCCAACGTGATCAAACCACTGCCATATCACTTCTCTCAAGGCCAGTAACCTGAAGAGATGCATTTGGTCTGAGCGTGTCTGCCCTCTCCGTTTAAATCTCCATTTGTGCTTCACTTGGAAATTCAAAAGATGAGTAAAGGACATCCAGCTTCGTGAATCATGCCTCATCAAACATTTGTACCACAGCCAGGATAGATACAAGTCCTCAAACTCCAACTTTTTCGCAAAATCCAACTTGGAAACATCCTCTCTTGCAGCCCATGTTCTCAAACTCTGTGACCATGCCTCCATGTTCGGATATTCTCTGTATCTCCACCAAAGCCAACGAAGTTTAGACCGAGACTGCATAAACTTCCCTCGATCTTGCTGTAGCATATTGATTTTTTTGTATTTGAATTTAAACCACCCATCCTTGTTGCTTTTTCTCTTTGGTGATATGCTCAACAAACGAGTAGGATCAGAACAAACATCATCCTCTCTTTGAAGTTTTACGCCAATTGATCCCTCCAAAACTGCATCTAACTCCACCTCGTAGAAAACTGTCCCAGCCATCACAGTCCTTGTGACAGCAACCGCATAACCATCGGGCAGCTCACTACCAGTTTCATGTATAACCCATCTCCTAAGCATGAATCTCATAAAGTTCCTGTCTTTGAACTTAAACTTCCAGGCTTTGGGATACTTTAATTTCTTCTTCTTAATGACTTCTGTAGTTAGTGAAGGCAACTCCTGCACCTTTTCTGCTTCTGTCTCATGAATAGATTCAACGTCAGAAGTTGAGTCATCTTTCAACTCCATCTCTACAGAAAAACGTTCTGTCTCTTGATCATCATCAAGACAACAGTCTTTTATTGCCTTCTCCATATCATCAGTGTTTGATATCTCACTTTCTGCAACAGTCTTTTGTTCCCTTTCCTCAAGTGAGTCATTATCAAGCTTTTCTTCTGCCTTTTTATCAGCAAGACAATCACCAGAGCGCATAAAGACTACTTCCATTGTTGGTGATGTTGTGTTCCTTGCCAAATATGGCTCATGAACAACGAAATTGCTAGCTACTGATCCAGCTCCTGAATCCGTGTCAACCAAAGAACAACTCGGAACAGAAGCAAAACGAGCTAACAATCTGCATTTGAAGTCACTCCAATCCTTGAATTTCGTTCTGCGCCTCACCCAATAGAACCATCGACGAGCAGCTCCTTCCAAGTACAGAAAAATGAGGTCTAGTTTTGCATCATCTTCATAATGGCTAAAGAACCGATCAGCTTTCACAATCCAACTTTCTGGATTAGCTCCATCAAACATAGGCAAGCCCTCAAACACATGCATCTCAGCATTTTTGATAATATGATCACTACTTTCAACATTCAACACACCAGCTCGATAACCTAATTGAGAATCCTTCCGGTTTTGTTCCTGATTCTGAAGCGATACCTGAGGATAAAGTGTCGTAGATGTTGGAGCTTCGTTCTTTCTCAAGTCACCATCTATCACTCGTGAGGCCAATTTCTCCTTCCCTGATATCATACTCTGAGTATCGTTCATGGCAGATCTCCTCGATGCAAGGAATTTTTGGAGTCCACCATTCAAATACTCCAACAATACAGCACTGTCATTCTCGAACGACGATCTCGACTCCTCAACAACGACGGAATGATCGGAGGCGACAGATGCCGCCAGCGAAGAACTCCGATACATATTCGCGTTGCATCCGTATCCTCCGTAACTTTCGGAACCTCTTGAATCTCCGTAACCTCCGCCACCGTAACTTCCGTAACTTCCATTATCTCCTCCGATGAAACCAGAAACGGAACCATCGCGTCTCTTCAATCTCGCCGCCGATTCATCAAACTTCCTCATCATTGCGTTGAATCCGAACCAGTATCACCGCACCAATGATAGAGTATTGATATCTCTAACTCTTCAATCAAACCAGAATACAAGATAGAACAGAGACTACAAGATGAAATAGAAGATAGCTTCGTAAGTTCCGATCACAATCACCTTCTCATGGCGAAGATGACTGATCACGACGATCTCATGGCGACCGTGCCGAGACTCATAGCGTCTACAACATCAACATACAAAGCATACCCTTCTTCTTCGATCGAGCTCTGTATTTATTCTGCTATTTGCTTCAGCTATTCCAACTGCAAAGCCTCCAAACCAACCAGAGTCTCTCCTCTTTAATTCTTGTCCACGTCAGCAATAAGGATCTATCACAAACACTCAACACACTCAGCTTCTATAATAGTATTAAGACTAATAGTATGGTGGTTCATTACCTTGATAAGTTTGAGTAGATTAAGTCGAGCTATTGCATCTTGGTGGTCTAGCCTTGAAATAAGCAACGGAGTCAATCCATTTACAGCTAATGTCTTGTTGATCCGAGATGATTTCCTGGATTCAAGAATGATAAAAAACTCAAGAAGTTGAAACTTCACTTAATAAGAACATTTTGAAATGATTAAATAATCTACTACAAAGAAAAGAGAGAAACATACATGATGATCTTCAAGAATGGCTCCAGTATGTGCACGAAGTGTCTCTCAGGACAGCTCTGAAAGAAGTTAACTAACTTCTGAATTGCCTCGTTCTTGAGCAACGCCTGTTCCACCTTGTGGTTGTTGTCATTGTCTTGCGCCAAGCAAACAGCAATTGAGTCCAAGGCTATCACGGACCAGTATTCATCATCGAGCAGACTCAGGTAAACGTCCAGACCGCCGTGAGCTCTTAGCTGCTCTCTTGAGTTCCGAGATGCATGAGCCATATCACATAGAAGTGGCAATGCATATTGTTTTAGAGGAGAATCAGACATGATGAAAAGCATTAGGTGCGGTATGATTCCGTTTTCGGCCGCTTGTTCCTGCCTCCTCTTATTTATCTTGCACAGGTTGAATAGCGCACTAAGCACCTCATGGTGGATCTGATAAACAAGATTCCCTTCCTTAAGCTCAAGGTTGGGGATCAAATGCTTGATTGCATCCGCCCGCTGAAGATTCTCCAAACAATTTGGATCAGTGGATAAATGATTGGTGCACTCCAATATCTGGAAAAAAACAAAAAGCAGTGTAAGCATGCAACCTGTGTAGGCAGAAAATGAAGCTTCATAATGTTTCCAAGTACCTTTAAGAGAATAGGAGGTTCCACACGGTTGAACATCTGGAAAAGACGACTGAGTAAGCTTTGGCTGCACATGTACGATTTGACTGTTGTATCAGCTCGTGCAAATTCAAGAAGCAGATCAGCCACTGTGTTTCTTCAATCTCTCTGTTGTTTCTTTTGTTGCCTTAAAAGTTTGGATTTTTTTTAATATGTAAAATCTATCTCTCTCTGGGGATTTTTTTCTTCAATCTCTGTGCTGTTTCTTTTTTTTCATCTACTGGAAGAAAGTTATCAGGTCTTGGACTCCCCTGGATCACTAGGATACTCCCTTGATAAATTGACTTCTGTTACTGAGTTGTAAGACTTCTATCTCACAAAGTTTCTAATAATGGCATAGATTTTAATCTCATGGACTGTGTTTGGTGTAAACCTGCAGTGATTTAAGCAACAAGAACCTTGGAGGGGACTTGTCGTATCAGCTTCCTCCAAATGTTGAGAGATTGTATGTATGTTTGTTGATTTCTCTCTGTGTGTTTTGACAAGTTTCTTTGTGTGTCTGTTTGTAAGTTGATAAAGTTTCTGAATTTTGTGTTTAGGAATCTTGCTAATAACCAGTTCACTGGATCTGCTCCGTACTCCATTCCTAAAATGACACCCCCCAAGTACCTGTAAGTTCAATTATTTATCTTCAGACCTTATCTTGGAGAAGTTTGGTGTATTTTATGGAACATTGGATTACATGATTCTCAAATTATATATTTCATAAGCACTCATAGATTTACAAGAGATTTACATCATCACCTCAAACTCATTGAACTGATTCACTTCAAAATTGTCTGCATCCTTATCAACTGGTAATTTGTTCTTTATTACACAGAGATCCTGTAGTGTTCTTTTTCTTTTTTTCTTTGGTGTTTAGTTAGAAATACGGGACAAGAAGAAGACAATTTACAGCCATATAAACAAGAGGTCATAAACAGAGCAATTACCAGTTGGCCTAGAAGCAAAATTTTTATGGAATTAAAAAAAGAGCAATCACCAGTGGCCCATACGGGACAAGAAGAAGACAGTTTACAGCCATAGAAACAATCGATCATAAAAGAGACTTGTATAGAAACTAACTCATCATCCCTTTTGTTAAACTTTTTTTTCAAATGCTTAAAACCTGCTAAATCATCAAGAGGTCTCCCACAGAGAAGGAATTGAAAGAGTATTGGCACATTTGTTCTGTCAAAATTCATCAGATCCAAGTGTGTGTATATACATTGTGTTACCGCTTAAGTGTGTGCAAATCCATTGTCATAACATTTTTCCAAAGCCACTGTCGTTACCCCTTCCCAAGTAACACGTATCTAACCAGCAGCTTAGTGTTCTGTAGCCTTGTTGTAAGCATCAGCACAAGCGTCAGCATAACCTTGAGCGTAACCCTCCTTGTGACCATCAGCGTATCCATCACCATAACCCCCTCCATGGTTTGCTAACCGATTCCTCTGGCTCACCGCTATTAAATCTCGTGCGGCTTGGACAAAAGTGATGCGTTCCTGTAAAATCGTGAAGCAACATTAGAAAGAGAAGGGAATGGACGGGGTCATAACGAGGAAGAAGCTTTCCAGCATACCTTCAAACTAGGGTCAAGATCAAACCGTTGTTGTTCGGCAGCAGCGCGTGTGTGCTCCGCCATTTTTGCCTGCAAGGCTGAGACTACTTGACCAATCATGGTCTCGCATGATCTCTCAAACGAAGGCAGGTCCTCAATTATGGAGGCAGCATCCCTCTAAATTTTATAAAAGACATATGTAAGAGAATCGATCTTGTTGGGAGATGTAAAAGAGAACTGTTTTCGCCAAGGTGAAGTCGAATTACCTTGAAGGATTGTCTGGCAGAGAACGGGATCTGAATCTGCTTTTCCTCGAGCTTTGAAATGAGTTGGTCAGCACGTGCGCTCTGGTATGCTCTCTGTTATATACAAGAATGAAGGAAAGGAAAAAAACAGTTATCAAATCCATACAACAAGGAATGGAATAGGCTTATTAAATAATAAAATTCTAACCAAGGACTGTGTGAATGAAGAAGACACAGCTTCTTCCAAAGGTGATGTCAGTGCGTGTAATGCTTCTGGAGAGGGCATCATCGCTTTCCACATTGTTGGCCCTAAATTCTTGGTGATTAAGCTTGTAAGTACATTCTCCAATTGCTGTTGGAGGTCACGCATTGGATTTTCCTGACCAGCAGTCTCTTCTACGAAGCGGGCAAATAGAGCATCAGCATTTGACTTGGAGATCCTCTCAATCTCCGCAGCTAAAGCCCCTTCCACTCTTTGACCTTCTTCTTCGACGCTATGGTCAACGAGACTGAACAATCCTTCTTGCATCTCGTTCTGCGAAACCAATATCTGCAAAGGGAAGCAAAGTATCAGAAGAAAAAAAACAAAAGTATGTTCCAAAGAAATGTGTTCCAAGTCAGAACCTGATTCATCATATCTTTGATTGCAGATACAGCCTCCTCCACCTCCTCGATTTCTACTTCATTCACAAAGAATAAATGGAGAAAAGGACTTTGATGGAGGAAGATGTAGCTTCCACGTTGAGGACACTCCCCCTGCTTAACCACGATTCCAAGGTATTCGTTGTTCTTCTTCGTTGTCACCCTCGTCAGACCTCGAAAAGAAAAGAGGTAATCAGGTGAAAAAACAGAACTCAGAACACATAGAGCTTGAAGGATCTATCATCATCATCATCATCATCATCATCATAACGCACCAATAACGAAAAGTTATCATCGTCAAATCTGTTACGAAACAGAGACTCAACTTTCCCGAGGAAGGATCAATCATAACACAAATAAGGATCATCAGAACACGAAGAGCTTAACGGAGACGCTTTTAAGGATCATCATCATCTTACCGCTAAACTGAAGAAAGATTATCACTGTCAACATCACTTACGACGAAACAGAGAGACGCAAAGGATCATTTGAACAGGGAGAGCTTAACGCAGATACAACGAAGGATGAATCAAAAGTTGTTTCAACCATACCTGTTCCCACCATTTCGCTTCTGCTTGCTTCGCCTGGATGATGGAAGGAAGGAGAGAAGAGAAGTATGAGAGTGAGAAAGAGAGATTCTCTCTGGCGGGGATTTGAATCTGAACTCAATTCAATTGGACGGTTCAGATTTGAAACTGGATTTATTCAATTGTACGGCTCAGATTTCGCCACGTCGCCACGTCAGATTCATTAAACTGTGTCCTAGGTTTCAAGGAATGGGTCGCGTGTTCGAGATGGCTTTGACGCGTTTTGCTTCATTTTCTCTGATTTTAATTTAATGAATGTCAAATTACGATTTTACCCTCATCTTCAACCTCTTGCCTACGTTTTCAGATCTGTATTATCTTGTTCTTCATTCATGAAATAGACACTGATTTAGCTCTTGGTGGTCGTGTCCACTCGTTGCCTCCATCGTCGTCATCTTCTTCCTCAATCCAAGCCGTATCATCCAACGGTAAGAAAAGTTGATACCTTTCAACCTGATTTTAGCTCTAGCTTTCTGAAGATTCTTGCTTTGATTGAGAAAAAGAAGGTTCATTTCTCCGTTTCCTATATATTGATTTGTCAATTAAACATGTAGATGTTTTGTAATAAGATCAATGCTGTTTTTATGTAATGATACGACAACAGATAGGTGTTTGGCTTTTGTGTCTTGTCTGATGTTTGTACTGTGATGTTTAATCTACAGCCAGCGAAGCTCAGAGTCCTCAAAAGGTCTTTGAACGAGGTGGCTCTTTCTTGGCTGGGAATTTGTCTTTTAATAGGGCGAGAGTGTCCTTGGAAGGACTAAATCCAGTAAGAACAATATAATTTCGTCCTTTATATGCTTCTGTTTAACCTTTTCTGAGTCAATGCGTCTGATTTTTGGTTTGTCTGCAGCCCCCTGCCTACAAAGAGCCTTTAATGACTATTCCAGGAAGCCACCCGATTGTGCAGCATGAGATTTTGAATAATAAAAAGCAAATCTTAACCAAGGTGAAATAACTTTTTTGAATGCTCTTTTGGTAAGACTACCTTTGATAGACTTATGAAAGGGTCGATTATATCTGCTGTTTTTTTTTTCTTTTGCAGGACGCAGGTGACTCAGTGAAACTATGGGATATAACTAAGGGTGTTGTGGTAGAGGACTATGGGAAGGTCTCTGTGAAACTTACGCTTCTTATTTGAGTTTCTGATATATTGTATGTACATGCTGCTGTAATCGTGAAATTATATGTTTCCATGTTTGCAGATATCATTTGAAGAGAAGAAAGAAGAACTGTTTGAAATGGTAAGTCGCTTTGATACATTTTCAAAGATTATGATACTTTTTCTTTAGTGAGACTAACAGATTTATGTAACTTTATGATATGTTTTCAGGTAAGCATTCCATCATGGTTTACAGTGGATACACGACTTGGATGCTTATCACTACATTTGGAGACTCCACAATGCTTCTCTGCTGAGATGTATTCAGCAAGTGAAACAATACCTCGAGGAGAGACTGTTGAGAGGTGGGAAGAAACGAACTAAAGAGGAGGCGAGTGGTTTGTTCTCCATCTCCCTGCGTATACACAACAAGGCAAGCTGCAGAGTGACACCTGCTTGAACCCTAAAACACGAAAATCCGACTCTCCAGGATCAAACGAAGACGATGAGAAGCAACAAGTGATCCTCTTCACACCCAAAAAGCAACCTGAATCGTCCGAGGAAGCTGCAAATTCACAATCATTA
>NW_026617592.1:0-16386 GCF_000801105.2 Raphanus sativus
TACTATCATTAGGTACCTAAAAATCCCTGAACTACGTTAGGCTTGATCCCTTGACTGGGTACGTAGGCAACTCCGTCATGAGTGCAGCGCCAAAACCTCATTTCAACACTTTGTTCACCCAAACCAAAGGGGG
Organism: Raphanus sativus; assembly: GCF_000801105.2. NCBI lineage: Eukaryota > Viridiplantae > Streptophyta > Magnoliopsida > Brassicales > Brassicaceae > Raphanus > Raphanus sativus. Next base: position 134 of record NW_026617592.1, read on the forward strand.
CATATGTCTGATTAAAATCACATAGCCTAACCATTCAAGTTTATGATCATTATAATACAACAATTGTATGATCACTATGATACCATGTATCCAATTACCAATAAAGCAATTATTCTCGATGTCTCAATTCTCTAAATACAGGTCCCTGCAAACACGGACCTAGGGTCCTAAAAACCTTCGGATTAGCTCAGGTCTCCATGAACCCGGACCTGAGGTCTTCCAATCCTTAATAATCTTGAAGGTCTTGGAACTCTTTCAAACAAAGTCAAAACTTGATAAATGACCTAAGGTCTTAAAAATCCTTAGGAACCACTAAAGGTCTTAAAATCCTTCAAAACAATCTCAGGTCTCAACGAATCTGGACCTAAGGTCTTTAAATCCTTATCAAATCTCAAAGGTCTTAAAATCCTTATCAAGTCTCAAAGGTGTTGAAATCCTTAAATACAAAGGTCTTAAAATCCTTATCAAATTTCGAAAGGTCTTAAATCCTAAACAAGTTCCAATGGGTCTTAAAATCCCGTAAACAAATTCAGGTTTCCAAGAACCCAAACTAAGGCGTCTAAGTTAAACTTAGGTTCCTTAAGCTAACCTCGATACTTCAGGAACCCTCTTTAAGGGGCTAAAAACGATCCAAGTCTCCAAGACTTATCACGAAATTAGGATCTAATTCGGAGGATTCATTAAACCTCTTAATTAGTAACCAAAGCATTCCCTATCAAATTCTAAACCAAATTTGACTAAGTCAAAGCGAAAAACTTAAAATAAAACTGAAAACCAAGTCTTTTATAGATAAAAGTTTTAAAGGCCTCCTCAGGCCGACGAAGGTTCAAAAGACCTTAACAGAAACAAAGGTTTAAAAGCCTCCTCAGGCTATAAGTCTTAGAAATAAAAAGAAACCAAAGCCCATTGGGCGGAAAATCCTAGAAACACATGAAAGAGCCTCAGCTCTTAAACTTCCTTGTCATCCGAGCTCTTCTCAGCTCCCTTGCCAACCGGTCATCATCCTCCTCAGGAACCTCTTCCTTCTCATTCTCCTTGTCGTCATCTCCAGGGGCGGCTTCGACCGGGGCTGAGTAAGAACCACCAATCCCAATTAGAACCGAACTCTCCAGAAAGGGAGAGATTAAACATATTAACCTTGAAAGTACCTGAGCTCTCAGAGAGCTTGGGAAGAGGAGGCTTGCCGATCGAGAAATCCGTGACCTGAGCCTTCTCGTACGCCGCAACACCTCTGGCATCATTGTCACCAAGCGATCATACTCGTCTTGAGTGCTCTTAATCTCACCATCCAGCATGTCTTTCAGGAGCTCGGTGTTGGCTTGAATCTCTTGAGCATGAACCAGGAGATCGACTTCATCCTTCTTCTTGGGAATTTCTCCTTGACAACAACCAGAACTTTGTTGTAAGCATCAGCTACCTCCTTCTTTCCCTCCGGACGGCTAGATGTGGGAACCGAAATTCGCACTGTCGATTTTGATTAAGTAAAACGAAGGAAAGCTAAGTAAACCTAACTTTCCCTGAAGGTCCGGATTCTCTGCGACAACCAACGACAAGTGATCAAATAAATGCGGAAAGGTTTTATTGAGATTTGGGACTGGACCTTAAGGAAGGCTGCCTACGTACCCCTTTCGAGGATCAAGTCGGACGTAGTTCAGTTGGAAGTGTTTGAACAAGAGATCGAACTGCCTGGCAGAGTTCGTCTAGTACGAGCGTTAGTCATAGAAACGGGCATGTCGAGAATAATGCCTAGGATTTCTATGTGCGGAACTCTAAGTAAAAGGATTATTAGATCCTTCCGAGAGAGACAGGAGCCTGCGGACAAGATGAAAAATAGAACGAGAGGCGGCCGGACGTTCTAGGTCCTACCTTGCTAGTCTACCGCCTGAATTCTAAGTTCTTAACCTAACAGGAGCTCTCTAGGTCTCCAATCTCGGATTTCTCTCTCTCTTAATGATTTTCGCTCTCCCTTTCCTGCTCTCCCAAAGCTCCTTTATATACTCCTTCTTATGACGGTCTATTCTCCTTTTGGGCCGCAAAGCGGGCTTTTTCCATTTTCATCGGCCTTCATGTTTATCGGAAACTTGACATTTATCTTCGGGAAACTTGACATTTATCCTTCTGGAAATTTAGCATTTATCTTGTTATGTGAAGATAAACGTAAATCGTCGTATCTATCTCAGACAATCGTAAGCGGACTGTCCGATCGCGTTTGGTCCCTTTCGGGCCGTTTCTAGGACTTCCGTTGTTTTCTACGATTTCGTCGGAAGATCTTCAATCCTTCGTAGAGTTGAGATGAGTGGTGTCATAAGATAACCATCACTGTTTCGCACGAAAAATTTAAGATCTTCCTTCCCGTTGATATCTTACGAGTTTCCGAAGTGTTTCGGACGATCTTAGTTTGGAGTAAGTGTTGGGGTCAAAAACGGTTATCTCGAAATCAACGGCTAAGTCTATTTTGTCATACGAAAGAATAAGGAAGAAACGGGAAGTGATCTAACTTTGGATAGGCCGAACGACAAGGAATCCGCCTTGAAACTTCAAAGAGCCCGTTATCTCAAACCGTGAGGACCCAGAGAACGATCAAGATATCAAATCGAAGCCCTCATCGAGACGCACGTGCTGGTCCTGGCCGCCGGCGGCTACCCCGTGCTGGTCCTGGCCGCCGGGCGGCTAAGCCCCGTGCTGGTCCTTGCCGCCGGAAACTTCAAAGAGCCCGTTCTCTCAAACCGTGAGGACCCAGAAAACGATCAACATATCAAATCGAAGCCCTCGTCGAGACGCACGTGCTGGTCGTAGCCGCCGGGCGGCTAGCCCCCGTGCTGGCCGTGGCCGGCGGCGGCTAGCGCCCGTGCTGGCCGTGGCCGCCGGCGGCTAGCGCCCGTGCTGGCCGTGGCCGCCGGGCGGCTAGCCCGTGCTGGCCGTGGCCGCCGGCGGCTAGCGCCCGTGCTGGCCGTGGCCACCGGGCGGCTAGCCCCGTGCTGGCCGTGGCCGCCGGTGGCTAGCGCCGTGCTGGCCGTGGCCGCCGGGCGGCTAGCCCCGTGCTGGCCGTGGCCGCCGGCGGCTAGCGCCCGTGCTGGCCGTGGCCGCCGGGCGGCTAGGCCCGTGCTGGCCGTGGCCGCCGGCGGCTACCGCCGTGCTGGCCATGGCCGCCGGGCGGCTAGCCCCGTGCTGGCTCGGGTCTGCGGATAACGATCTTCGGTACACGAATCCCAGTCCCCGGCAGTCTGAAGTTTGTACTTTGAGTTTTTCTCAAGTCCTCGCAGGACGAATCATCGAGATTCCGTGTACGAAACTCCAGTCCTTACTCCAATCAAAGACCGTCGGAAACCACTTCGGAAACTCTCGTAAGGTATTCAACCGGAAGGAAGATCTTAAATTCTTCTTACAAACAACACGATGGTTATCTTAAGACACCACTCGTCTCAAATCTCACGAATGAATGAAGAACTTCCGGAGAGATCGTAGAAAACCACGGTAGTCCTGGAAACGGCCCGAAAGGGACTAAACACGCGATCGGACAGTCCGTTTACGATTATCTAAGATAGATACGACGATTTACGTTTATCTTTGCACAGCGAGATAAATGCTAAATTGCCGGAAGGATAAATGTCAATTTCCCGAAGATAAATGTCAAGTTTCCTGATGAAAGCCGACGAAAATGGAAAGAAGCCCGCCTTGCGGCCCAGGAGGAGAATAGCCGTCATAAGAAGGAGTATATAAAGGAGCTTTGGAGAGAGGAAGAAAGGCAGAGCGAAAATCATTAAGAGAGAGAGAAATCTGAGATTGGAGACCTAGAAAGCTCCTGTTAGGTTATGAACTTAGAATTTAGGCGGTATAGACTAGCAAGGTAGGACCTAGAACGTCCGGCCGCCTCTCGTTCTATTTTCATCTTGTCCGCAGGCTCCTGTCTCTCTCGGAAGGATCTAACAATCCTTTTACTTAGAGTTCCGCTCATAGAAACCCTAGGCATTATTCTCGACTGCCCGTTTCTATGACTAACGCTCGTACTAGACGAACCTCCGCCAGGCAGTTCGATCTCTTGTTCAAACCCTTCCAACTGAACTACGTCCGACTTGATCCTCGAAGGGGTACGTAGGCAGCCTTTTCAAGGTCCAGTCCCAACTCTTAACAAAACCCTTGTTGTACTTAGAGTTCCGCACATAGAAACCCTAGGCATTATCTCTCGACATGCCCGTTTCTATGACTAACGCTCGTACTAGACGAACTCCGCCAGGCAGTTCGATCTCTTGTTCAAACACTTCCAACTGAACTACGTCCGACTTGATCCTCGAAAGGGTACGTGGCAGCCTTCCTTAAGGTCCAGTCTCAAATCTTAATAAAACATTTCCGCATTTTATTTGATCACTTGTCGTTGGTTGTCGCAGAGAATCCGGACCTTCAGGGAAAGTTAGGTTTACTTAGCTTTCCTCCGATTTACTTACTTAAAATCGACAGTGCGAATTTCGGTTCCCACAGTTTGGTGCTAGAAGGAGGGGGGGTCGGATTCTCTTACTCAAAAACCTACGATTGGTAACAACAGCATGGCCACATCACCTGTCCGCAACATCGTGTCATTCGGGGACAGAGCAACGGCTGGTCAAGCCAAACCTCACGACGAACTCCTCGTTATCAGACTAACGATCCAGGACATCGACGTAGCAAGAATATTGGTCGACACCGGATGCTTGACAAATATTATATTATAAGAACGCTCTCGAGAGGATGGGAATCGACCTAAGCGCTATCACGGACGATCCCAACCCAATAATCGGACTCTCAGGAAACATCACAATGACCCTCGGCTCAGTCGATCTCTCGGTCAGAGCCGGGAGCGTCACGAAGATGGTGGAGTTTTTGGTAGTCGACGGTCCAGCAGCATATAACGCGATCGTCGGGACTCCGTGGTTAAATTCCTTGCGACAATCCCCTCGACTTTCCATCTGTGCCTCAAATTTCCGACCCTCCTCAGAGTTGAAACAATACAAGGAGATCGTAAAGCGCCGCAAGTCTGCTTGGCCGCTGGGTTAAAACGAAAAAACTCTGAGTCCGAAACTAACCCCAAAAAGCAAGCAACTCACGAACCAGCATCGCAGGACCCTCCAGAAATCTTCTGGCAGTCGCAAAGAGCTGAGGTCCTGGAAGGAAAACGTGAGCCCACTTGCGAACCAGTAATTTCGGTCTGCCTCGACGAGACTAACCCAGAGCGGTGCGCGGAGTTTGGAGCCAATCTCCGCAATCAATTGAAAGCAGAACTCACCGCATGTCTCAAGAAGAACCTTAAATGGCAAGTGTGCGTCGACTTTACTGATCTCAACAAAGCATGCCCGAAGGATTGTTTTCCGCTTCCGCACATCGACCGTCTGGTCGAGACAACCGCAGGAAACAAACTCCTATCGTCCATGGACACAACCCCCCTCGTTTGGGATTATCTAAGAAAGACTTCGGTAAAATTCATAAAAAGACTTGGTAATGGAGACGGATTCCTGCCTGCCGTATAAAACGGCTATGGTAGCTTGAACACCAGTTGCCTTAACTATACGGGGAATTGAAACCTTTCGGAAAAACCAGCGTCACATCGACGGGCTTTTTCTAAAGAAAAATCGTAAAAACGTCTAAGGCCCAAGACAGCCCAAAAGGGGCCCGAATCACGGCTAAACGACCCACATACGATTTTAGGAAGGATCGAGCCCAAAGCTGATATGACGGTCTGATTACCAAGTAGAGTTTCGACTGAAAATGCTTTTTAGAATTTCTCCTGGAAATCGCGGAGAAACCCCAAACTACTCATGAAACAGAAAGCACGACTGATCGGGTTACCAATCAGCGTTTCTAATGATAAAATTCGATAACATTTTATGGACACCTTTCGTAAAATAAATTCTCGAAAATATTTCACGAGACAGCTTTTGCATGATTAAACTCGACAACATTTTACAAAACAGTTTCCGTAAAATTAACTCGACAACATTTTGTGAAATAACTCTCGTAAAATAAAAGGTCAACAACGTTCTAAGAAACATTTTCTACACAAGGAAAAACCTACGGAAAACAAACAAGAACGCAAAAACACGCACAAGTCGAAGGAACCGAGCAGCCGACTCCGGTCGTGGCCGTGGCCGCCGGGCGGCTAGCCCCGTGCTGGCCGTGGCCGCCGGCGGCTAGCGCCCGTGCTGGCCGTGGCCGCCGGGCGGCTAGCCCCGTGCTGGCCATGGCCGCGGCGGCTAGCGCCCGTGCTGGCCGTGGCCGCGGGCGGCTAGCCCCGCACTGGCCGTGGCCGCCGCGGCTAGCGCCCGTGCTGGCCGTGGTCGCCGGGCGGCTAGCCCCGTGCTGGCTCGGGCCGTCGGACGGCTAGTCTTCGTGCGTAAGTTCTAGGCCCCGGTGTGTCAGAAATCCGTGTTTTGCGACTTTCCGAGATCCCGCAAACAAAACTCCTTCTCTTGCTCCAAGATTTCGAAGAATCCTTAAGACGTCAACGGACAGGAAGACTTCGTATAAAACGGTGATGGTTATCCTAAAACACCATTTCCCTCGGCAATGGATCGAAGATCTTCCGAAAGACTCGACATCCAAGTGTTGGCTAGCCCCCGTGCTGCCTCTAGGCGCCGGACGACTAGCGCACCCGTACTGCGCTGGTTATCGGGCGACACAACATTCGTCAAGCACGGCAAATCCTCGCAAAACTATTCCGACGATAGTCCAATCCAATACTTTGCACCTTTCGTAAAATAATCCTAGACAATACTTCACGAGACAGCTTCTGCGCGACTAAACTCGACAACATTTTACGAAACAGTTTCTGTAAAATTAACTCGACAACATTTTGTTGAAAAAACTCTCGTAAAGTAAAAAGCTCGGCAATATTTTACGAAATATCATTCGTAAAAGAAAAACAATATCATAAGCTTCTTGACCTGACCAGTTCACTCATAGCTTGACAAAATATTAAGTCTCACTCAAGTGACGTCTTGCCAATCATTTTCGCTTGTCCGCCCACCTTAGCCTTCTTCGAGTTTCGCCTACTTCTCCTCCCTTTGCTTCAACGATTCTGCACTATTCCTTCGGGTACATGGTCGATTTAACCAGCAGTACGAGGAAACGAGGATATGAACTTAGGCGAAGACCTTTGACAATAAAACGTTAGAAGACAAAGAGGAACGGACATGAGGCAATCTCGAGTAATCAATGAGACTAGGGTATGTCCGACTTAGAAAATTTTATCATAGGAAAGGAATGGGAACGTCTTGTAAACCGCCGTAAAATTTAGGGAACTTAGGACCTAGGTGGAAAGTCTAGCTAGCTAAGTCTTAGGCATTTTCTTCCAGTTTCGTTCTATTGTTCCTTGACTGTTTAGGCATAACGCGCAAACCGATCTAATCTCTCGAAAAACCGAGAAACGATCGCCGCGCATCCTTGGCATACTCTTTCCGCTTCCGTGAGACTAATGGCACGACGGAGAGCTACAAAATTAACGAAATAACCTTCGGTAAAACTTCATGAGTAACCCGAAGCAACTTTCGCCAAAAAAACGAAACCTAAAGTGGAAAATCGTTTCGAAAAGCCATCACCATAACTTGGAAAACTCCTCTATGATTGGCATGTCTATCTCGACGAACTCTATTCGGCCCTCGGCCAACTACGTCTTTCCATAAAGCCCGAACATGCACTCGACATCGCCATTAAGGACAATCGTCAACTAAACACGATCTTAACGGTAACACAAAGGGTCATGGACTGGTCTTTTACCAACGACTTCCTTGGCTAAACGGCTGAAGTCAGCCTCCATGCCGGTCTACAATACTTAGCGACCACCGCTCCAACCGTGTAACGGCTAAAAAAAGACAATCCACGATTTGTCGTAAAACGACAAACGGATATTATGCAAGCAGTTTGTCGTATAACCCAAAATCGGGAAATCATACGATAACGAAACTCGATCCTAACAACCAAATGGTTAAACGGAAAATCTTAAACTTATCATCAAATCGATTAAGTTCTATACGCCCCATAAAACGCGGCACGAAAAGAAACGCTCGTAGCAAAGCTCCCAGAGCTATACGAGTCATTCTTACAAAAACAAATCTCAGAAGGCCAACACTTCACGAAACATAGTGAAGTTAGACGCTTCCCCCCCCCCCCCCCTGGTAAAATTTACGCGACCCTTCGGTCCTAAATCCTCAACACAATTCGCCAACTACTAAACGGCTGCGACAACGGATCCAGTATCCATGAAACGATTATCACATCCAGACACATGTTCTTCATCGCTTACACCTAAAATCGCTCTAAAAAGTAGCATACGGACCAAGCGACAAAATTCACAATCCGAAGTGACTACTCGGATTCTATCTTTAACACTTGACGAAAGTATAAATCAAATCATAAGCGAAAGCCCATAATCCTCTTATGGCATGAGAAAAATAAAATCACAGCACTGCGAGACGTCGCTTCGTGCTCGGATAAACATTTTTCGATAACAAATTCATACGCCTTCAAAACGGCATCATTTCGTTGTTGCTGATCACAACAAACGAACTCTAACGTCCTAAACAGACAAGCCACCTAAGGGTAGGCTCTTTTACATCCGACAAGGATCCCATAGCGCGCTATACAAAAAATCCAAATTTGGTTCAGCACTTCGTAAAGGAAGTAGCTCGGTTCGTGCCCAGACAAATCATATAAGCCGATACCACTTCGCGGATTTTAAAACGGTACGAATCAGGTTAAAATCACAAACAGGCAAAACGAAAGCCGATTTGTCATCGCACAGCCTCAGTCTGAGAGTAAACCTAGGTCTTGCCCTAAACCCAGCCTTGCTGGTATCTTAACATCTCATAGGCAAAGCGTCAACGACGCGAGATCCCAAAACTTGTCTCTTCACTCAAGTCTGAACGTTTTTCACGAATTTTCGCGTAAATCGTAAACCGCAGGAAAATCTCGCTTTGTACAAACTACGGATACGGTGATCGTCAGGGAGGCAGGAATGAGACGACATCTCACACCCTGCCCCTCTAACTTCGACAAACAGAAGTTCTAAACGCAAATATTTTATAAATGCATACCGCGAGTTCAATACAACGCCCTAAAAGGGCAGGGACTCAAAGCCACCAACGGCCAGTCCCGAAATCATACATAATGGCCAACCAACGGCCGAAATGTAATCAAAATAAAAATCTCTAAAGGGATTGATAAACCTAGACGCTCCCCGGAGCATCACCTTCATCCTCAAAACTCACCCAAAGTAGGAACGGTCTCACCGTCGCCTCCATTGGTCGCACCACCACTGCATGTCTCATATGCGCCGGCTTCGCGATCCTTGACTGCGTGGTCCTGGTCCTCCGAACCCTCCGAATGCAGGACAAGGGTGCACATGGATTTCAGACCAGCAAAGAATCGAGTCGAAGTTGAGCAACGAACTCACGGTCTTCCCGACGTCACGTTCAAGATCGCCAATCAAAGGTGATGTGGATTTCCGCAATGAAATACTCTTAGCCAAAAATTTCGATTTTCAACTCATAATCTTCCGCCCGCAAGATCGCTCCCGCATCTTGCATGCTGGGGGGCTAACTGTTGGGGTCAAAAACGGTTATCTCGAAATCAACGGCTAAGTCTATTTGTCATACGAAAGAATAAGGAAGAAACGGGAAGTGATCTAAGTTTGGATAGGCCGAACGACAAGGAATCCGCCTTGAAACTTTAAAGAGCCCGTTCTCTCAAACCGTGAGGACCCAGAGAACGATCAAGATATCAAATCGAAGCCCTCGTCGAGACGCACGTGCTGGTCCTGGCCGCCGGCGGCTAGCCCCCGTGCTGGTCCTGGCCGCCGGGCGGCTAAGCCCCCGTGCTGGTCCTTGCCGCGGGAAACTTCAAAGAGCCCGTTCTCTCAAACCGTGAGGACCCAGAAAACGATCAACATATCAATCGAAGCCCTCGTCGAGACGCACGTGCTGGTCGTAGCCGCCGGGCGGCTAGCCCCCGTGCTGGCCGTGGCCGCCGGCGGCTAGCGCCCGTGCTGGCCGTGGCCGCCGGCGGCTAGCGCCCGTCCTGGCCGTGGCCGCGGGCGGCTAGCCCCGTGCTGGCCGTGGCCGCCGGCGGCTAGCGCCCGTGCTGGCCGTGGCCGCCGGGCGGCTAGCCCCGTGCTGGCCGTGGCCGCCGGCGGCTAGCGCCCGTGCTGGCCGTGGCCGCCGGGCGGCTAGCCCCGTGCTGGCCGGGCCGCCGGCGGCTAGCGCCCGTGCTGGCCGTGGCCGCCGGGCGGCTAGCCCCGTGCTGGCCGTGGCCGCCGGCGGCTACCGCCCGTGCTGGCCATGGCCGCCGGGCGGCTAGCCCCGTGCTGGCTCGGGTCTTCGGATAACGATCTTCGGTACACGAATCCCAGTCCCCGGCAGTCTGAAGTTTGTACTTTGAGTTTTTCTCAAGTCCTCGCAGGACGAATCATCGAGATTCCGTGTACGAAACTCCATTCCTTACTCCAATCAAAGACCGTCGGAAACACTTCGGAAACTCGTAAGGTATCAACCGGAAGGAAGATCTTAAATTCTTCGTACGAAACAGCGATGGTTATCTTAAGACACCACTCGTCTCAACTCTACGAATGAATGAAGAACTTCCGGAGAGATCGTAGAAAACCACGGAAGTCCTGGAAACGGCCCGAAAGGGACTAAACACGATCGGACAGTCCGTTTACGATTATCTGAGATAGATACGACGATTTACGTTTATCTTTGCATAGCGAGATAAATGCTAAATTGCCGGAAGGATAAATGTCAAATTTCCCGAAGATAAATGTCAAGTTTCCCGATGAAAGCCGACGAAAATGGAAAGAAGCCCCCCTTGCGGCCCAGGAGGAGAATAGACCGTCATAAGAAGGAGTATATAAAGGAGCTTTGGGAGAGGAAGAAAGGCAGAGCGAAAATCATTAAGAGAGAGAGAAATCCGAGATTGGAGACCTAGAAAGCTCCTGTTAGGTTAAGAACTTAGAATTTAGGCGGTAGACTAGCAAGGTAGGACCTAGAACGTCCGGCCGCCTCTCGTTCTATTTTCATCTTGTCCGCAGGCTCCTGTCTCTCTCGGAAGGATCTAACAATCCTTTTACTTAGAGTTCCGCTCATAGAAACCCTAGGCATTATTCTCGACATGCCCGTTTCTATGACTAACGCTCGTACTAGACGAACTCCGCCAGGCAGTTCGATCTCTTGTTCAAACCCTTCCAACTGAACTACGTCCGACTTGATCCTCGAAAGGGGTACGTAGGCAGCCTTTCTCAAGGTCCAGTCCCAACTCTTAACAAACCCTTGTTGTACTTAGAGTTCCGCACATAGAAACCCTAGGCATTATTCTCGACATGCCCGTTTCTATGACTAACGCTCGTACTAGACGAACTCCGCCAGGCAGTTCGATCTCTTGTTCAAAACAACCAAACTGAACTACGTCCGACTTGATCCTCGAAAGGGGTACGTAGGCAGCCTTCCTTAAGGTCCAGTCTCAAATCTTAATAAAACATTTCCGCATTTATTTGATCACTTGTCGTTGGTTGTCGCAGAGAATCCGGACCTTCAGGGAAAGTTAGGTTTACTTAGCTTTCCTCCGATTTACTTACTTAAAATCGACAGTGCGAATTTCGGTTCCCACAGTAAGAGCGGGAGTTTTTGTACGCGGAATCTCAACGATTCGTTCCGCGAAAACTTGGGAAAGACGCAAAGTACAGACTTCTGACGGCCGGGGGCTAGAACTTATGCACGGAAGCTTGTCATCCGCGACCCTAGCCAGCACGGGGCTAGCCGCCCGGCGGCCATGGTCAGCACGGGCGCTAGCCGCCGCCGGCCACGGCCAGCACGGGGCTAGCCGCCCGGCGGCCACGGCCAGCACGGGCGCTAGCCGCCGGCGGCCATGGCCAGCACGGGGCTAGCCGCCCGCGGCCACGGCCAGCACGGGCGCTAGCCGCCGGCGGCCACGGCCAGAACGGGACTAGCCGCCCGGCGGCCACGGCCAGCACGGGCGCTAGCCGCCGGCGGCCACGGCCAGCGCGGGGCTAGCCGCCCAGCGGCCACGGCCAGCACGGGCGCTAGCCGCCGGCGGCCACGGCCAGCACGGGGGCTAGCCGCCCGGCGGCCATGGACCAGCACGTGCGTCTCGACGAGGGCTTCGATTTGATATGTTGATCGTTTTCTGGGTCCTCATGGTTTGGGAGAACGGGCTCTTTGAAGTTTCCCGGCGGCCAGGACCAGCACGGGGGCTAGCCGCCCTGCGGCCCGACCAGCACGGAGGCTAGCCGCCGGCAGCCAGGACCAGCACGTGCGTCTCGACGAGGGCTTCAATTTGATATCTTGATCGTTCTCTGGGTCCTCACGGTTTGAGAGAACGGGCTCTTTGAAGTTTCAAGGCGGATTCCTTGTCGTTCGGCCTATCCAAACTTAGATCACTTCCCGTTTCTTCCGTATACATTCGTATGGTCGTGTCATCTCAGCTATGGACCTAATGTCTCTCGGTTCTTCTTGATTGTATCGTCGAAGTTTTACGACTAAATCTGAGTTGGTCTTCTCGAAAGTTATCGTGTAACACAAGAAACGATCGACTTTAACATAGGTTTTTAAGTTGTACGACTTGTTTTGCTTTCGACGCTTGTTTTATGGAAGTCCGCGCATGATAAATATTTTTAGCCATTGATTTCGAGATAACCGTTTTTGACCCCAGCAGTTAGCCCCCCAGCCTGTAAGACGCGGAAACGATCTTGCGGGCGGAAATTAAGTTGAAACTCGAAATTTTTGGCTAAGAGTATTTCTTTGCGGAAATCCACATCACCTTTGATTGGCGATCTCGAACGTGACGTCGGGAAGACCGTAATTTCGTTGCTCAACTTTGACTCGATTCTTGGCTGGTCTGAAATCCGTGGCACCCGTCCTGCATTCGGAGGGTTCGGAAGACCAGGACCACACAGTCAAGGATCGCGAAGCCCGTCGCATATACATGCAGCGGTGGTGCGACCAATGGAGGCGACGGTGAGACCGTACCTACTTTGGGTGAGTTTGAGGATGAAGGTGATGCTCCGGGGAGCGTCTAGGTTTATCAACCCTTTAGAGATTTTGATTATATTTCGGCCGTTGGTTGGCCATTATGTATGATTTCGGACTGGCCGTTGGTGGCTTTGAGTCCCTGCCCCTTTTAGGGCGTTGTATTGAACTCGCGGTATGCGTTTATAAAATATTTGCTTTAGAACTTCTGTTGTCGAAGTTAGAGGGCAGGGTGTGAGTTGTCGTCTCATTCCTGCCTCCCTGACGATCACCATATCCGTAGTTTGTGCAAAGCGAGATTTTCCTGCGGTTTACGATTACGCGAAAATTCGTGAAACGTATAGACGAGTGAAGAGACAAGTTTGGGATCTCGCGTCGTTGACGCTTTGCCTATGAGATGTTAAGATACCAGCAAGGCTGGGTTTAGGGCAAGACCTAGGTTTACTCTCAGACTGAGGCTGTGCGATGACAAATCGGCTTTCGTTTTGCCTGTTTGTGATTTTAACCTGATTCGTACCGTTTTAAAATCGCGAAGTGGTAATCGGCTTATATGATTTGTCTGGGCACGAATCGAGCTACTTCCTTACGAAGTGCTGAACCAAATTTGGATTTTTGTATAGCGCGCTATGGGATCCTTGTCGGATGTAAAAGAGCCTACCCTTAGGTGGCTTGTCTGTTTAGGACGTTAGAGTTCGTTTGTTGTGATCAGCAACAACGATATGATGCCGTTTAGAGGCGTATGAAGGTTTAATCGAAAAAACGAATGTTCAGGCACGAAGCGACGTCTCGCAGTGCTTTGAAGTTTGTTTTTTCTTATGCCATAAAGGACTATGGGCTTTTAGAAATCGCGGAATGTTCCGGGCGATAGTTTAATGATTTATTTGGTGGATACTGGATCCATTGTTGAGGCCGTTCAGCGATTGGCGAGTTTGTTCGCGAAGAGTTTCGAAAATTCGGTTTCTGTGTGTTGTAAAGAATTTCGAAAAATCCGGTTCTTCAAAAAACGTGGGATTATACAAGCATACACATTTCAAATGTGTACGAGTTAATTTCCTTGTGCCGCATTTCAAATGTTCGCGGGCTTGGAGATGTTTTGCGAATGTCCGTAGTCAGAAACTGTTGTTTCAGTTTGGACATGCAAGTTATAAAATTTTGATCGAGGAATTAGGACAAGGGGTCGCGTATATTTTGACCCAGGGAGAAGCATCTACCTTCGCTTTGCTTCGCGAAGTGTTGGCCTTCCGGGATTTAAAGGACGACTCGTATAACTCTTGGAGCTTTGTCACGAGTGTTTCTTTTCATGCTTTGTTACGGGACGTATAGAACTAATCAGTCGATGTTAAGTTCAAATTTCCGTTAACCGTATGGCTGTTAGGACTGATTTTATTACGAGAAATTTATCGCATGATTTCCGCTTTTGGGCTATGCGACAGAGTTGCTCGCGTAAGGTCACTTGGCGTTTATGACAAATCGTGGATTACGTTTGGCCCTTAAGTGATTGGAGCGGCGATCGTTCAGCTGTTTGTCTTAGCGTGAAGGCTGTGTTCAGCCATCTAACCAAGGAGTTGGTAAACGATCAGACCGCGATCCTTTCGCATTAAGGTCATATTGGTTCACGATGTCCTTAATGGTGATGCCGAATTCAGGTCCGGACTTTATGGAAAGACGTAGTTGGCCGAGGGCCGAATAGAGTTCGTCAAGATAGACATGCCAATCATAGCGGGGTTTTCCAAGTTATGGTGTTGGCTTTTCGAAACGATTTCCACTTTAGGTTTCAGTTATACGATAGATGCTTCGTATAAAGTTTCCTTTGGTCGCATGAAAATTGTTTCATTTTATCCGAGGAAATAAAGTTTAAAGAATCGACGAAGAACACATTCGGATTCAGTTTGGGTTATTTCCTGCTTGGACGTAATTTTCCGTATGCGATGTCGTTTTGCATGAGACCGATCTGGTTTTCCTTATGCTGTTTGTGTAACATGTTTATAGGAAAGTAATGGATGACCGGTTTCATGAAGATAGAAAATCGCAGATAGTCAAAGTAGTCTTGTTTTCGTGGTTTACACGGGAAATGTTTCCACTTTGATTTCGTTTTTTGGCGAAAGTTGCTTCGGGTTACTCATGAAGCTTTACCGAAGTTATTTTCGTTAATTTGTAGCTCACCGTCGTGCCATTAGTCTCACGGAAGCGGAAAGAGTATGTCAAGGATGCGCGGCGATCGTTTCTCGGTTTTTCGAGAGATTAGATCGGTTTGCGCGTCTGCCTAGACAGTCAAGGAACAATGGAACGAAACTGGAAGAAAAGCCTAAGACTTAGCTTGCTAGACTATCCACCTAGGTTCTAAGTTCCCTAAATTTTACGGCAGTTTACAAGACGTTCCCATTCCTTCTTACGAAAAAATTAAAACCTGATAAAATTTTTAAGTCGGACGTACCTTAGTCTCATTGATTACTCGAGATTGCCTCATGTCCGTTCTCTTCTTCTACCGTTTCATTGTCAAAGGCTTCAATAAGTCTGATACTGAATCAAGAATCGATTTTTGATGAAACCTGAAGGAACAGTGCAGAATCGTGCAGAATCGTTGAAGCAAAGGGAGGAGAAGTAGGCGAAACTCGAAGAAGGCTAAGGTGGGTAGACGAGTGAAAACGAATGCCAAATGTCACTTGAGTGGGGCTTCTTGTTTTCGTCAAGCTATGAGCGAACTGGTCAGGTCAAGAAGCTTACGATCTTGTTAATACTTCACGAATGATGTTTGTAAAATATTGCTGAGCTTTTATTTAACGAGAGTTACAACAAAATGTTATCGATTAATTTTACGGAAATTGTTTCGTAAAAGTAGTTTGGATAATATTGGGTCAATCTTTACGAGGAGGGCCGTGCTTGACGAATGTTTGTTTGCGGGAACTTGGAAAAGTCGCAAAACACGGATTTCTGGCTACCCGGGGCTAGATCTTATGCACGAAGACTAACCGCCCGACGACCCGAGCCAGCACGGGCTAGCCGCCCGGCCGGCCACGGCCAGCACGGGCGCTAGCCGCCCGGCGACCATGGCCAGCACGGGAGCTAGCCGCCGGCCCATGGCCAGCACGGAGCTAGCCGCCCGGCGACCACGGCCAGCACGGGCGCTATCCGCCGGCGGCTACGGCCAGCACGGGGCTAGCCGCCCGGCGACCACGGCCAGCATGGGCGCTAGCCGCCGGTGGCTACGGCCAGCACGGGGCTAGCCGCCGGCGATCACGGCCAGGACGG
>NW_026617593.1:0-16382 GCF_000801105.2 Raphanus sativus
AAAAACTGAATCGCCCTCAGAAACTAAAACATGAAAAGATTCATTAATCACATGTGGTAAATTCGGATAGTAAAAATCACGAATTACGAGTAAGGTTACCTCTAAACCAGCAACCGTCACTGAGTCGGGGAAGGACGCTTGGTATCGTTCAGGGAACCTAGCTGATCCAACTCTCGAAGTGGTGTAAGCTACCCAAGTGTTAGGGCTATGCTGAAGCTTCCTGAAGAGAGCTCTGGTGAGTTTACTAGACAACTTGACAGGATCTTTGATTTCTGCAAAAAGAGTCAAAAGATAATTAGCACAACATGACAAACACAGATAAACATGCGAATATATCCCTAAAATCCTAACCGGAAATATCAGACCACGAGTTCCTAAGGTCACGACCAACTGGAACCGTCGAGGGATCAATCTTGACATAAAAGTACTTCTTGCGCCAGTCATCGTCACTGGCCGAGAACTTGAATACGCCTAGCCCTGGACGACAGGGGAGGTAGTAGGTACCGCTTCCACCATCCTTGGAAGTACTCTCCTTTATCGAAAAGAGACTCATCAGCTCGGTCAAACCAACAATGACTCCTTCCTCTTTGGCACTAGTGATGAATCCGTTTATCACTCGAATAACCGAGGGACAAAGTTGAGGAAGAGCCAGCTGATAGTGATCTAGGAGGTCAAGTAAGAGGGTGGGGAGAGGAAACCGAAGATGACACTTAGCGATGTACTTCTCGTGAACGCAGAACCAACCCTCCGGGACAGTCTCGGGGGTTTCGTCGTCGTTACAAGCCCTAGCTAGGTCGCTCTTGCCGTGGGCTTGAACGATAAGGTTGGTAACATCTTGGCTCTTTAGGAGCGACGGAGAGTGAGGCCCAGAGGAGGCGCTCTTGCCACCTTTCTTCTTCATCCTTTTGACTCTTGCCCCAATCGAGTCTTTAACTTTCTTCTTCCCGGTGTCTTTCATCTTTTCTCCGGTTTCTTGTTTGACCTTCATAAGGCGAGCACCGGAAGTAGAGACTTGAATTGCGCCGGAGCTATCTTTCTTACTCATCGTAAGTAAAAGGAAAAGAGAGGAGAAGCGAAAGAGGGAGGATCGGGTCGAGATGAGCAAGAGTGAAATCTCTAAGGAACTTAGGGATGAAAATCGAATTCGGAACAGAGATAAAAAAAAAAGAAAAACGTGCTGTAAAATAGAGGAAGAAGGAGAAGTTACCTTGGAAACCGTCGGAGGCGTGGAGAAAGTGGAGAGACTTGGAGTTAATACTCGCAGCTTTATATCCCATCACGTCTCGAAAATCGGAAACTATATTTCAAACTCTTATTAATCCAGACCGTCGATATAATCAAAGAAAATTCGCAGCCGTTCGATCAGATGAAAATAAATGTGGTTGAGATAGCTGGTAATCATGATCTCAACAAGAGAATCTAGCTTGGGCGGCTAGGTTTAGCTCCCGAGGATAACGAAGCTTCATCTCGAGAGCTGGGGGCAACTGTTGGGCCCAAATATGGCCCGATAGCTGATTGCTGAACGGTGAAGGATGGAAACAGGCCGCGACTGGCCCATTACGAATTCGGTACCTAAGAAGAGCTAAGTTGAAGCCGAAGGCTGAGAGCTAAGGTGATCGTTAAGGAGGTCACGACGAAGAGGAAGCTCACGTCACAACCAGAAGAGGCGCAGGACCCGGTCAAGGGGAAGCTGTTGCGGATTCCACCTCAAGTGGAGAGGATCTCGGAGATCAGTTGCAGATAACCTAAAGGAGCGCAAGGCTATAAAAGAGGAAGGTCGAAGATCAAGAAAAGGATCCGATCCGACTCATATTTTTACTCAACATTCATTGAAACATTCTTATTTGTAATTCTCTCGTGATCTTTATATTCATCAAAGATCATCTTTTGTAACCATCTTATTTCTATTAAATCAATACAAATCAAAGTTCATTCATCAAGTTCTTACGGGATTCAGCCCGCGATAATCTTTCCCTAACCTCTTCTAAACATAAACCTGATCTAAAATCTAGGTGTGAGTTTTACCCCTCACAGTCGCTTACTATATTATTTTTAGGTGGCATAATGAAATCTTCATCAAAATCTAAATATCACAATACAATATTTTTGTCTGCATTATATATGATTTTTAAAAATTGAACAAGACTAACGAATTTGATTCACAATAAAACATTATTTATTTAGAAATATGTAAAATTAAGAAAGCAAAATAAAATCATGTGATTCACTAAAAATAAAAAATATAGTTTATATGATATAAGTTAGAACCTAGAAGGCTAAAACAAATGCTATTCATGAAGGAAAAATAGGTATTTTTTTTTAAAAAAGATGACAGTGAAATAAAATAAATGTGGAAGCAAAGAAAATGATAATTGAGAAAACTAAAAAAAAACTATAAGTAAAAACTTAACATTTTGGAATACAAAACATATTTAATAAAATAATCAAAAACCTAAAAAAACTAAATAAAAATTATTCACCGGTTCACCTGGTAGTTCAACCTGTAATCGAATTACCAGGTTTAAGGGTTTTTAACAGGTTTTATCGAGTTTTTAATTAATTAGTGGATATTTTTAAAGCCTAAATTGGATTAATTACCGGGTTTGTGAGTCCGACTTCAGATCGAAAGTAAACCACTGATGTTAGTTAATTTACAAGAAATATATTAAAAACTTTGCAATGCGGATGTCTTAAGAAAATTTCCGGAAGCTTTTTACTTACGAAAATAGTGACAATAAGACAAATAAGACAGATTTGAAAGAGAAAAAAAAAATTAAAAACCTTTTCGTAAACATAATTGTTGATTATTTTCGGAACCCATTATAGTAGTATCCTTTTTTCCGTAGAATCCCTTTTGTAAGCACTTAGGGCATCTGCATTAGTGATCTCCATGAAGAAAGTTCACCAAACATTTTTTTATTATTTTTTTTTTTCTGTTTGACTTTTTTCAAAAAAAAAAATATATATATATATATATATATAATTGAACCAGTCACGGGCCGCCACATATCGTGGGACCCGCGTAAACAGTCATGAACCGGTTCACTAGCAAAAGGCACACGAGCACAAGTTCATCCTCTCCTCTTATTTTAATATTTTTTTTTCCTTGGGAATGCTGTGAACTCTCCACAAAAGCTTTCAATGCAGATGGCCTTACAACCAGCTCTCATATTTATACAAATTTACATATTTGACAAAAAGATGTTCTAAGTTTGTTACATTGTTCTCTTTAATGCATACAACCCTTTGTTATTTGACACTTTTCCACGCACGGCTGTGAAATAAAATTACAATATTTTGATCTAAACGTTAACTGGCCGCCGTCAAACCCCAATCTTAGTAAGTTAAAGTTGTTGATATGTAATAGCATGAAGGACCAAATGGTCAGGTCAATAGTGATGGACTCGAACAAGAGTCTTGAAAGTTGAAAACAACGTCATTCCTTTATTTAATGGAATCACAACAATTTGACCATCAGAAAATATGGCCGTTGGTTGAGTGTTTGATAGTAATGGATATTGGAATCTTGAAAGTTGAACTCCCTTATTTAATGGACTTGATAGAGTTTGCCTATCAGAGAAAATGGCCGTTGGTTACTGAGTAATGATGCTAGTCTTGAAAGTTGAAGCTACTTCACTTCATTCTTTATTTAATCTTGGACTTGAGAGACAAACCTGACCATCACAGAAAATGGCTTCTTCCTCTTCCTCTTCCATGGTTCCGTCATCGTCTCTGACTCCGGTGATGAAAAAGGGAAGATTTATAAACTGGTCGGAGCTTCCTTCGGAATTGACATCATCAATCCTGCAAAGGCTAGGCGCGATTAAGATATTGGAAAACGCTGGAAAGTGTGAGACTGGATGGTTTCAAGAAGACTCTTTGATGGTCCCTCGGATCGATCCCCTTGCTCCCTGAGAGGAGTGCGAAGAGCCTTGGCGGCTTCAGAATCGAGCAAATCCCTGTTCGATCCGTACTTGTCGACTCTATCCAAAATCTTTTGGATGACGAACCGCGACTCGAGCACAAGAGGAGACAGAGAGAGGTCCTTCTCTGGAAGCTCGCCTACGTCCAAACGCTTCATCTCAGCGTCGTAATGCTTCTCTAGCCCGGCGTAGGTATCGATGTCCTCCTGAGGGATGTTCTTACCTGTTGCCTTCATCCCTTCGAGACAACGCCTCATCCCTCGAGCCTGACCGAGCATGCACCGCGCGTCTTCAAATTTATCGCGACGAGTCTCCCGATCCTGGATCCTCTTGAAACGAACGGCGCACTTCCCATGCATCGCCGCCATTACCCGGATTCGCTCATGAGTAACCTCGTAACGACGCGAATCCCTTAGACGGTCCATCTCCTTGGAGTGCGCCGAGTCGGCAGCAGCCATCTTCTTCTCAAGGGTCTCCTTGTCGCCTGCTAGTTTGGCCTTCTCCCCCTCCAGTTTCTTGACCAGTTCCCGAGCTCTCTTCAGCTCTTTGTTCATGGCAGCCTCTTTCTGGAAGAGTTCGTCCCTGATGGCCTCCTCCCGAATAACCGCCTCATCCTTTTTGCGCAGCATGTCTTCCAAGGCACGGGTCGCTTCCTTGCCGTTGCGCCTCTGGCTATCGATCGTGGCGTAGGCTTCCTTCAGCGCCTTGTCGTACTTACCGACGACTACGTTCCAGTCTCCTTGGCTCTACAACACGACATCCAAAGAGTTAAAAAATAAAAAGGTAGTCAGAAGGAGACGAGGAACGTGCACGGCAAGAGATTCGCCCTTACCCTGACCGAAGAGCCGGCAGCAACGGTGTAATCGTTCTGGAAGACAAGGTCCTTCACGAGCGGAAGATGATCGGAACTCCCTCGAACCTGTCGGACGAAGCGAGCGCATTCCTTGTTGCTGCAAACAAGGGGGTATCGCGCTTGTAGATGAAATCAACTTTATCCGGGCAGAATCCCTGGACTTTCTTCGGCGCATCCTTTTTCTCCTGCGGAGCTCTCAGGGGAGGCTTGTTCGGTTCCCCCGCATCTTCGCGCGCTGCTGTCTCTTCAGCAGAAGTAACAGCAGTCGGAACTTCTGAAGTTCCTTGCTCAGCATCTGTCGCCACCTCCTGCTCCGAGGACCCGCCGGCGTCCTTCTTCTTGCTCTTCTTCGACTTCTTCTTTTTCTTTGCCTTCGAAGAAGCCTCTTGGGCTCCTTCTGCTCGATCGCCACCAAGAGAAAGATCCGGGACACCACCATCGTGGGAACCGCCACTCGGCTCCAAGGCTCGGAGTTCTCCTTCCTCCACAGAGGAAGCTCGAGCCTCGACGGGATCCTTTCGCGCCCGTTTCTTCTCCGGCTCGGTATCTCCGCCTGCAGAAGTCTCCTCAGGCTGCCTCTCCTCGGAAGCTGCGAGCTCCTGTCTCTTCTTCTTGCTGCTCTTCTTCCCCGCGAGCCGAGTCTCGACATCTAACTCGGTCACGTTTGGGTCCCCCAGATCGGGAGAATCCGTGTTTGCAGCTTGATCCGGCTCCATGAACCCTAGCTGATTCTCGACGATCAAGCTCAAATCCGGCAACTCCCTCATGGCTCTTGCTCGGTTTATCTCCCTTTGTTCGTCCTTGTTGAACAAGTTAATCCTCTTCGACCTCTTAGTGATGATAGGAATCGTGTTCGAACGCCAAACCTCTGCAAGACAAATTGGAAACAAGTTAAGATCTCCTAAAAGGGACCGAGTAAAAGAGAAAGATCCGAAAGACTTACGTTGTCTAATCCGACCAGCCGACTCACGGATCCTACTGAAGGAAAAGTTGTCCCAATGATCTTGTTTCCGAGACGCAACCACCCGAGCACTCTCCAAAAACTCTTCCTCGTATTGCTCGGAATTCGAATGAGGAACTGCAAAGGCACAAAGGAACAAGGTTCAGACGCGCAAAACAATGAAAGACCAATCGATATTCTATACCAATCTCATTGTTCCATAGAACACGGTAGCCAGTCTTCAACGGCTCCTCGAATGCCGCCCGATCGGACTTGACGTAAAAATACGATCGCTGCCAGTTGTTCGTCTTGGTGGGGTAGCCCGTCACCACGTTGTAATTAGGACGTATTTTCAACGAGATCAGGCCTTGCTGTATCTTCACCGAGACCAACTCCTCGAATGCTCGAACGTTGAGAGCAACGCCGGCCTCCGCCCCGATAACCACCAGCGCGACCGCTAGTCGCCAAGCTCCGTTCAGGAACTGACTAAGTGCGGCTCCTCGGCGCATCGTATAGGCGGTAACGAGCCGAGGAATCGGGAACCACAGCTTCGTATCACCTTTGAAATACGACTCGTACACGCACTGGTATCCCTTCGGAGGAGACCAAGGCCTCTGGTCCTCCCTGGGGATAATGAATGTGACACCGAATGCCTTACGCTTCCACAGAAGCCTCGATACCGACTTAAAGGTGGACCAGGTTGGCTCGACGTTTGGCCAATCCTGCCCTTCCACTACCTAGGGACGAATTCGTTCTGGGTCGAGTCTGCGCTGATCCTCGAAGATTCCGTCCGGATAATAACAGCTGGGGACCATCGACTCGGTAATCGGGTCATGGCCATCGTCATCTCCACGAGATGCGACCATCGCCTCCGAGACGAGCACTCGCTCATTCCTACTCATGTTCTCCGTATCCATCATCGCCTCGCGATGAGCTGCCTCCGCGCTACCGTCGGATCCGCGGACTGTCTCTAGATCGCTGTCGGACCCAACCATATCCACAGTCATCTTTCCTTTCTGTTCTCGAGAGAGTCGTTTGCTCGTCGACATACCGAGTAAGGGACCTTAACTAGAGAGCAAAAGTTAGAGAGAGAAAGGATAGAGAGAGAAAGTACCTGATAACTGAGAGAAGAATGAGAGATCTCGAAAGAAGTCTCCTATTTATTGAGAGGGGGAACGCGCTTCCTACGAGGCGCCATCATTAACCCTACGCGGGCCTAATTGGGCATGTCGGTGGGCTCGCGCGTCATCCCCAAACGCGACGGTTCGACTCCTCGACAAAAACCTTAGTGACGTTTCGACTTCTCGATCAAAAACCGATGACGGTTCGAATGTCACATCACAAACCAAACCCAATCAATTTGACGGTTTTAGAAGGGCCCGCCTGAGATACCGAGCATACGGCATATCGGTTACTCGTCTGAGAAACCCAAAAAAAAAACCTCTCCATCGGCGGTCCCTCATTGAAATTAGGGAATCAAAAGATTGAACCTCCTATTCTTCGAGTCCTAACTAACTAATTCGCTGCGATCGATTGCTCGACTCGACAACGAACTAGGGGGACTTACTGTTGGGGATGGATTGTCACCACCCACAAGGCAGCGAACAGGAGGCCCATTACTATCGCTCAAAGGATGATCGGCTCGAAGCCGGCTCCCGACGAGTCGCGACCCGGCTCGTGACCACTTTGGATAGAGGACGAGCAGCCGAAGACAGCGACCAAGCAGCTCGGGCCGAACAGTTGTCCCGACTGGGCCTGCAAGACAAAAGGCCCATAACGAAGAGGACGAATTAGGTCAAAGCTAACCGACCTAAGAGACTATATAAGGAGTTGAGGACAGGAAGGAACGGGATGACCACTTAGACACACAGACTTGCGGCTAGATTAGGGTTTCCATTACTCTCTTTATATCTCGCCGCTTTCTCTTGTACTTCCGCCTAGGAGCTTTCCGAGCATCGACTAGCCGGCTTTCTTACTCTTGTACCCTCGTTATTCCGACTCTAATAAAACGTCTTTGTTCATCCCACTCTTGAGTTCTTTTATTTTCTGTTGACCAAACTCACCTCAAACAGGGAGTTGGAAAAGAGGTGTTCGGAGAGGATCAAAGTTGTGAGACACCCTAATGACTCAACTCATGATTATCCTATTAATGCAACGGTTATTGATATGGATTCAGATGAAGACGACCACCTTAATTGCTATGACTTTGACAATTATGACTACGACATGTATTGATATGATACTTTATGATGACCCTCGGTGAGAACTTTAATAACCTATCTATGCAGTTCTGTATCTATGTAGTTTTCACTGTCCTTGTCTTAAGTGACCTTGGTAAGAATTTCTTTTGATTTTGCAAAATGGTTTATTGTCTTTCTACAAGTACTTAACTTTATAGAAGTTTGAAGGATATGTTATTGTTTTACTTTTGAGTTAAAGTTTGTGATTATTCTGAAAATTATAGAAAGCAGGCCTTTACTGATGATTCGGTTAGAAGAATCGTCATAAAAATTTGGGAAGTTTACTAGAAGGAGGCAAATTACTTCAGTAATTACTAGAATAAGTCTTAAAAATTTAAAATTACTAAATTATTTTTATGGTCAAAAATACCCTTTTTATAGTTGTGATCAAAAAGGTATATTACCAAATTGCCATTTAAATTTTAAAAAAATTCTCGACGACAGTTTTATTTAACAAAAAAACAAATCTGTCGTAATATAAATCTGTTAATTAAACCTGCTGTTAAATTTAAATCTGCTGTTTACTTGGTAGCAGACTTTTGAGTCACAGCAAATTTTTTTGAGATGGCTGATTTATCTGTCCGATTTGATGCTATCAATAGATTTATTTGTTTTAATCTATCGAATGAAGTGACAGATTTTTTTAAAGTGGCAGTTTTATATTTTATCGATTAGATTTTTACAACCGATTTATATTTACGTTCAGCCGACTTTTAATAGGTAATAGACATAGATTTTTATGGCAGATATGTTTGTTCGATTTAAATATCCGGTCGATTTTTATTTTCATATGGTGGCCGATTTTTTAAATTGCCATCTTTGGCGGCAGATTTTTAAAATAAATTCTAATTACCAGATTAACACAAACTTATTTTGGCAGATTTATCCACCCGAATTTGTGGTTAAGTGGACAAATATTTCTGTTTAGTTTTAATTAAAATCAGTTTTAATTAATTTTAAATTTTGGTTTAAATCAAGTTGTTCTTGGTTTAAATTAATTTAAACTTCTGGTTTAAAAATCATATTAGACCACCTTTCCAATTAGGTTTACGTTCTTTGTCGTCTTCTTCTTCTTCCTCTTACCTCTCATTCATAAATTTTGGATCTACTTTCATGGAAATCTACAACATCTTTTAATTCACGTTAATTGGAGAATAATGGAGCACATGATTCGGGGAAGTGGAAAGTTGAGAAAACTAAGTGGTTATTTGAAGTAGATAATGATATAGATAGCATAATAGTTGCTGCATATGAGGACACTCGATTTGAGGATTTTGTGAAGATCATATTTGAGGATTATGGAGATGATTTTGCAGAAAACGACTTGGAACTGAGGTACCTTATTCCAAAGCAGAATCTACACAATCAAAGCATCAACATACCACCTGTGAAAATAGGAAATGATAGACAGTTTCATGCATTCTTGGATCTTTGCAAATTCGAGAACGTTCGGCTATGTGTGATGCATATCTATCTTAACTATGGGAGTTCGTACAACTTGAAAATACTTGGTGATTTGACCATTGGATACATAGTTCCAATATGAGGTAAACATCATATCTCAATATGAAATATCTTCATTGTATTCACAGAAGTAACACAAAGCAAAGATATGCAAAACAGAGAAGTCCATAACTCAATATTGACTGACCAGAAGGTCCCCTTTAAGGGAAGTGTATTCCATTACATATAACTGATCACAACAAGATGAACTCACTGCCATATCCATGGCCCTATCTGGTAGAACCATTCCTGTTGGGTTTTCTGTTGGTTGCACTCTCGGTAACCTTCTTGCTGTCCCAGTCAAAAGAGAAAAGGTATAACAGTATTTAGTACTACTAGAAGCAAAAATAAAAACACTGTTTGAATTTGAATCTCAGAGTGTAGCGATATAGCTCACCTATTTCATAGAATATCTCCTTGACATTAGCTGCGGTTTTTGCTGAAGTTTCCATGAAGAAAAGACTGTTCTCCTGAGCATATGTTTGCGCCTCCTACACAAAAGACCATTAGTGTCAGGTATCAAGAAGTAGGCTTAGCAGCAAAATAATCAGAAACCAAGAATAAAGTTGTCGAAACTGTAGGGAAATATTTAGGAGTGAGTGATACTAAACTTATCCTTAATGTGGTGGTCGAACAACCAAATTGGTGCAATGAGCCAATATTAACTTGTTAAGGGCGAGAATATCAGGTCAATGCCAACTTCAATGGGGATGCATATCTATCTTAACTTGATAAAGTGTGCTCTTGTTCGGTAATGGTAGAAATAACACAGTATGAGAGTTCTTCCATTTGAAATTAACATAAATTTACTGTCCTCGCATTAAGAGAATTACAGATTAAAGGTTTCCAAAATCAAGCAAACACAGAGAAAAATAAATTCAATTTCTCAAATTGGGAATTAGGGTTCTCAAATTTCATCATAAGATTAATCAATCAATCTTTAATAACAACAACCTAGATCCGCAAAAATGAGGACTTACAGATTCAATTAACTTGGAATTGATGGCAGAGATGTCACACAAGCTAGCGGCGGAGTTCAGGTCGACACAGAGATGGAGATGACGAACGGCGGAGTTGAGGCTGTGACCCAGGCGAACGGCGGAGTTCAGGTCTCGACGACGAAACAGAGATGGAGTCGACGAACGGCAGAGACAGAGATGGAGACGACGAAGGCTTTGTTTGCGTAAGGAGAAGAAGACCACAAAAGGTTGGAGACGACGAATGCTTTCTTCTTTTTATTTTATTAGTTTTTATTTGGGAAAATTGTCATTTAAATCACGAACTTTCAAATTTGGTTGAAAAAAAGCCTGAACTTTTCCTTGGACCATTTAAAGCACCAACTTAATTTGACTAGCCATTTTAAACATCAATTTAGTTTGACTAAACCAAATTAAGCACGACGTTAACTCGGGTAACGGAATGATTAAACGGAGTTAAATGCCGTCTCTAATCTCTGTTAAGTCCAAAACGACGTCGTTTAAAAATCTTTTTAAATATCACATCCGGGTGGATCGAACCTATGACCAAAGACACTATCATTGAAAGGCCCAAACCACTAGACCACTTGCATTTTTTTAACTTGATTGACTACTAATACTTATTATTATGAAACTTCCAAATCATTTTTTTCCACTCTAAATCCCTAAATGATTTTATAAATATTAAAACTTTTAAATAGCTTATTAGTTATTCGAAATTTTGTGAGTATAAATAACTAAATGACTTTTAATTGTAATTTTTAATTAATAATAATACAAAATGGTTTTTAATTATGATTTTTTTTTAAAAAATCTTTAGTATTATTAAAAATTATAATTAAAATTATAGTTAATAATAACTTGTCTGATTTATAATAATAATTAATTATAATTTTTAATTACTAGTAATACTAAATGATTGTTAATTATAATTTTAATTACTAATGATTTTAATTATAATTTTTAATTACTAATAAAACAAAATAATTTTTAATTGTGATTTTTAATTAAAAATATTTTAGTATTATGAAAAATTATAATTAAAAATCATTAATTCAAAAATCATTTAGTATTGCTATTAATTAAAAATTATAATTAAAAATCATTTAGTATCATATAGTTATTTATAAGTAGTATTTTCAGTAATACTTGTAAATAAAACTTAATATTATAATTAAGTTAATAATTATTATAAGTTTTAATATTTTTAATAATGTTCACAAATTTTTGAATAGTTAATAATTTATTTACAAGTTTTAATATTTATAAAATTATTTAGGGATTTAGGGTTGAAGAAGATGATTTGGAGGTTTCACAATAATAACTATTACTAGTCAATCATGTAAAGAAAAATTTAAGTGGTCTAGTGGTTTGAGCCTTACTTGTGTGTGTCTATGGTCATAGGTTCGATTCCATTAAGACGCATATTTTTAAACGACGTCGTTTTGGACTTAACGAAAATTAAAGACGGCATTTAACTCCGTTTAATCATTCCGTTACCCGAGTTAACGTCGTGCTTAATTTAGTTTAGTCAAACTAAATTGATGTTTAAAATGACTAGTCAAATTAAGTTGGTGCTTTAAATGGTCCAAGTGAAAGTTCAGGCTTTTCTTCAACCAAATTTGAAAGTTCGTGATTTAAATGACAATTTTCCCGTTTTTATTTTGTATTACTATATTATTTTTTATTAAATTAGAATGGCAAACTTGTGGTTAATGTTTAGAAGGTTTGGTTTTTGGTAAATTTAGTTGTTTTAAATTTTAATCTAGTAATTAGAGACTAATGTGCTTTATCCTAGTAATTAGTAGAATGATTAGAATTAGTCTAGGTAATTTCTCTAAAAATTTACCTTGTTCTGCTTAAAACAAACACAACAAGAAATTTAAAGATCAAAACTACGTTAAGTAGGGCTGTTTTCCAACGTTTAGGATGTTCCCGGTTAGTCTTCGGCTATTTTTATGTAACTAAAGAGGCCCAAAGTTCGCTGAATAAAATTATTAAATGGGCTCAATGTAGACTAGCCATTAATGGGCCGGTTCATCAGGTCAACCCGGTTCCTGAAGAAAACCTAGGTTTTGTAACAAAGGGGCAAGATTTTAAAGTTGTCAACTTTCCGACCAAACCAACAAAATCGTCTTTCTTTCTTCGCCATCGCCGCTAAACCCTGAAGCCAAACCATAAACCCTAATCTACATCCCTTGCTTTCACTGAGCTACAGAGAGACAGAGACAGAAAAGAATGAAGTACCCGAAAGGTGGAGGCTTTAAGAGAGGCGGCAAGAAGGGTTCGAACGATTCGGATCCCTTCTTCGAGCAGGAGACAAAGAAACGGAGGAAAGTCAGCTACGACGACGAAGACATCGAGTCTATCGACTCCGACGCCGAAGAGAACGGCTTTAACGGCGAAGATAGGAAAGAAGCTGATGTAGCTGAGGAGGAGGATGAGTTTGCAGATGAGACGGCTGGTGAGAAGCGGAAGAGGTTAGCTGAGGCGTATCTGCTGCGAACGAGGGAAGCTCAGAGGAGGGAGCGTGAAGAACTTGATGACGACGAAGACAATGATGATGATGACATTGTGAAGACTTTGATGAAGAAGCAGCAGGAGGATAGTGGTAGGGTTCGAAGAGCCCTTGCATCTAGGTAATGAAGACACTTTTGGTTAATTAGGGTTTATGGGTAGCTACTGTTTTAGAAAACCGATTGAATTGTGAAGCAAGTTAGTAATTTTGTTAGGTTTGAAGATCAGTTATACTGATAAAGTTGAAGTCTTTTTCATGATTCAATCAGTGTTCAGTAGCCATTGAGTACTGATGAGTTTAGTATTATTCTTAAACAGAAGATAAGATAATTGAGAAACTTAGTTTAAATAGGGTTTATGGGTAGCTAGTGTTTTAGAAAACCAATTGAATTGTGAAGCAAAGTAGTGATCTTATACAATATTCTAAAAATTGGTCTAGGCAAATCTGGTCTAAACAAGTCTAAACGGGTCTAAACAGGCTACGCAAAACTATTTAAAATTTTTAAAAAAAAATCGGTCTAGGCGCCAGCATAATCCTTAGTCCTCTATAAGGTGCCTAACTAGCGCGTAGCTATTTCTTGAACAATGTGTTTTACCATTTGTTAGGTTTAAAGAATGTTACACTAATAAAGTTGAAGTCTTTTTACATGATTCAGTGTTCATAGTGATATGTTTCGTATTGTTGTCAAACAGAAGATAAGATAATGAAAAAACTTGGTGAATTTAGTGTTTATGGGTTTCTACATGTTTTAGAAGACTGTGAAAATTGTGAAGCAAGTTAGTGAATTTTAATCATTTGCTAGGTTATATACTGATAAAGGTTTAACCTATTTTTTGTTTGAATGTTTCAGTGTTCAGGAGCCACTGAGTAGTGATGAGTTTAGTATTATTGTCAAGCACCGAAAATCTGTTGTATCTGTTGCTCTCTCTGATGACGACACTAGAGGATTCTCAGCTTCCAAAGACGGTGCTATTGTCCACTGGGATGTATCTTCTGGTAAAACTGACAAATACAAATGGCCTAGTGATGAAGTTCTGAAGTCTCGTGGGATGAAAGTGAGGGAGCCTAGGAGCAAAAAACACAGTAGAGAGTCTCTTGCTTTAGCTGTTAGCTCTGATGGTCGTTACTTGGCGACTGGTGGAGTTGATAGACATGTTCATATATGGGACGTTCGTACCAGAGAACATGTCCAGGTAAAATGATATAATCCTGTTTTGTTTTGTGGTTTCTTCCCTCAAGTCTCACTTATGTGTTTGCAGGCCTTTCCAGGTCACAGGAACACTGTTTCTTGCTTATGTTTCAGACACGGGACTGCGGAGCTCTACTCTGGTTCTTTTGATCGAAGTGTCAAGGCGTGGAATGTGGAAGATAAAGCTTTTGTGCAAGACAGTTTTGGACACCAGGATGAGATACTAGCCATTGATGCACTAAGGAAGGAGCGTGCACTTACTGTTGGAAGAGATAGAACCATGCTATTACACAAGGTAAATATGAAACACTTTTGGGAGCTGTATGTAGCCATCATCATGTGGTTTTTGTTATTCTGTATTTTAGCAAGTCTTGTTAATGTGATGACAGATGCCTGAGGCAAGCCGTACGATATACCGTGCACCTGCATCTTCTCTTGAGAGCTGCTGTTTCATCAGTGATACTGAGTACCTGTCTGGTTCGGACAACGGAACTGTTGCACTTTGGGGAATGCTAAAAAAGAAACCGGTGTTTCTCCTCAAGAATGCACATTCCGTTGTAGCTGATGGAATCGCCACTAATGGTAAATTCCCTTTCCTCTTCTCTCTGATGCAATTTAATCTTTAACATCACAGTATATTGTTACAGAGATTCCTGATGCTTTGTTCTTTTTCTCTGAACCAGAAAATGGTGAGCATGATAATGTGGAGTATAATAACTCTTCCACGAGTTCTTGGGTCAGTTCAGTTGCTGTTTGCAGAGGTAGTGACCTTGCTGCATCTGGAGCTGGTAATGGTTTTGTGCATTTGATGGCTGTTGAACCAAGTGCCATTCGACCTTTATTCAAGCTTCCACTGGTAAATTTTCTTTACTCTTGTGTTATGTTCATGCATCTGTTGTTTCTGAGAGTGGTTAATAGAAAGAACAGTACAGAGAGTGGTTAAGAGCTTGTTCATTCTAGTACAAAGAGTCACTTCACCAAGTAGTAAACTCACAATGTTTTATTTTATCATGTTCCAGACTGGATTTGTGAACTCCATGGCTTTTGCGAAATCCGGTAAATTTCTGGTTGCTGGTGTTGGACAGGTATGTAGTTAGTTATCCTCTCGTCTTCTTCCTGTTTTTTTCTTTTGTTCTCTGTTTGTTTTTTTGTGAAGGCTAATCTCAAAACTGTGTGTGTTTGTCATATGGATATGGCAGGAAACGAGATTTGGAAGATGGGGATGCATAAAGTCTGCGCAAAATGGTGTGGCAATACATCCCTTAAGGCTGTCATAAAGATTTCATTGGGAGTTGGTTTAAAGAATTATATTTTTGAGACTCAGTTTATGTAATGGCTATTGCAAGTCTTTTCAGCTCTTAAAGTTTTTGCTCCCTTTTTGTTTGTTTTATTGTACCCAATTTTTCTAATACAAGAGAGAGAAGAACTTTAACGTTTTTGAGGTTCTGATGATACAAAGAGATGGAGAATTACATCATTTATATAAAGACTGTACTGTACCTAGATACGGAGTCTAGTTTCAAAAGACGACACCATGACTAGTTATACTGTACTGCTGAAGGAGATCGGAAGGGAGCATTTTGTAGGAGAGAGAGATGTTCAGGTGCTTGATGATGATGACTTCATTTTAATCGGTCGGTATTAGATGTGTCTTCCTTTGAAGATATGGTTATGTTTACTTTTAGCTGGTGGATCACATAGTTGCTTCTTTTTTTGTAATGAATCTGGTTGTATTTGCGTACTGTTTTATCTGTGGGGATGATTGTGTTTTTTTTTGTCTCTGCGTGTTTGAGCATGCTTGTGGAATCAAACGCTCAGGTACTCCTGCCCGAAAAAAAAAGAGCTGTGATGCTCCTGCCCGAAACTGCCCAAATTTAGAATTAAATAATTCTTTATTTAAATACGAAAATTTATTAAAAGACCACATGACCAATAGAAACTTGCATAATTACAACCCAACCAGGACCATTTCGCGGACCATCCAGACCCGATCTATGAAATTCAGATATCTTTCTCTATAACTTTCGAAATCTTTGTAAGAATTGGTGTGATTGTAAATATTGGTGAAACTGTACATCGTAATAAATCATCAACAATATTCTGTATATAATACTAAGTTGAACTAAATTTAACTAAATCGCACTTTTAGATTTCAAATGTTTTATTATGTTATTTTTTGGACAGAGTTGTTGTTATTGATATATTTATTGAATTTTGAATTTAAAAAATAGTTTATATG
>NW_026617594.1:0-16379 GCF_000801105.2 Raphanus sativus
ATTTAAACACATTAGTACACATTGTTATTTATCAAAATTTTATATTAATATACATTGTGATCATATATAACATTTAGTAAGAACAAAGATAAAAAAAAAAAAAAATTGACTCCCGCTCGGTCGAGCGGGTCATGATCTAGTATATAATTAAGTATATTGAGTCCTTTTATGCACTCATCAATAATATAACGTATTCTATGCTTCGTAATTAATGATGTAAATATAAGTTTACCGTAAATGATGTCTACATACGTTAAGGTTTGATAATTTTTGAAGTTTTTAATTGCCGGGTCATGGAGCTTATTGATTTTTAATTACAAGTTCACTCACTATATCATAAGTCAGGTTCAGATCTGATAGTTCTATCGACGACCAGGGAAATAAAAATCAAGTGTGCAATTCCTATTAAAGTTCTCTACTAGATCAAAGTTTCGTTTCGTGATTAAAAGATTATGTTCAAAAAAATTATTCAAGTTGTATTCGTTTGTGCATGTACTGTAGAAAGCACGGCCGGCTTTGGCATTTGGCGCGAGGTATCACGGTCTGGGTTCCAATAATATTCCAAAAAAAAAAGATTCAGATTTTAAAAAAATAAAAAATAAATTCAAATAATTTTGTAAGAGAATTATACATATACAAGGACGCCTATTTCATTATTTTACTCCTTAAACAGATAAAAAATCATACATGTTAAGCATGTGAATCGACCACAAAAGTAGGTTCATATCACATAGATTCACATGGCCGTGAAGAACAGAAGAAGGAAACAAATACATAGTATATGACTTTACCGAGTTTAGGTCGTATATATTACAAGACTTGAAATTGACATGAAGACTATATACAAAGGTTTCAGGATTCTAACACCCTCCAGTTTATCTTTTAAAATTCCACATCCTTTTTTTCCCTTTAACATCATCATTCAATATACATTTAATTTTTTATCCACTACAATGATTTTATTTAATAAAATTCAACATCTTATTTTATAAATTAATAATTATTTTTTCTGTATCCAAATTAAACAAACTTATTCTCTATTGATAGATAATCTAAAATGACAAATTTTCGTATTAAGAACAAAATTATATTATCTAATTTATAATGTGATTATTGATTTTAAATAACAAAGAGAATGTGAGAATATCAAAAATCTTTAAGAAGTAAAATGTGTCGTCACTGGTCTTCATATTTTTCTTATTTAACATGTTGAATCTTTTCAACACCAAGTAATTCATGGAATCAAATTTTATTTTTCAACATTTTTATTGTAGTGATTCAACTGTTGAATCTTAACACTCTCATTGTAGATGATATCTTGCGCATTTGCATGTTTTTAGCTTTGATATCTTGCACATTTTAATCATGTAGAATAGGATTTAGGCATCTTTAGGTTGCATTTTGCATGCATAAGTCCTTATCAGGTGTTGGAGCATGCTATGGAGTTCTTGGAGGTGTTTGAGATCAATTATGGGTCAAAAGAGGTGGAAGTTGGTCATTGTGCGAGATTGACATCCAGAGCGGGGTTGGAACGTGCTTGGAGCGGGTACAAGGCTCCGCTGTGGTGTCTAGAGCGGAGTAGAGCAGTCTGACGCAACGGGGTTCTATACATCGCTCGGGTTGACGACGAGAAGCGAGGTGATGAGGCCGGAGCGGGGTCTTGCAGCGGGGTCGTGACACCGGTGTGGAGGTCAGAGCGGGGTCGAGCAAGTGAACGGAGCGGGGTTACCAAGGCCGCTCGGGATTACACGTGAAGCGAAGCAAAAGTGGCCGGAGCGGGGTTAGCCAGCGGGGTTGCGACTCCGCTGCGTGTTTTTGACTTGTGCGATTTGTAATGTTTTTAAGGGCTTTTTAGACTTTTTATTATCAACCATTAGGGTTTGGAAGGATCATATAAATACTTTTTAGACCCAAATGATGGGATTATCTTATTATCTCTTGAGAAAACACAAACCTTTTGGTGAAAAGTTCTTTCCTTTGAATCAAATCATCACTTTGTTCTTGTGTTCTTGAGTTATTTTAAGTTCTTATTTTCTTTCTTTACATGATTAAGCTTAAATCCTTCATGGGGTTAAGAGGAATCATGGTGATTAGTGAGTAGTCCAATTTAGGATTCATGGGTTAGGGAGATTCAAAGGTGATTAAGCTAGATCTAAAGGGTTTTATGTTTCATCCATCTATTTCCTTGCTAGTAGAGTGATCTTAATGCATCTTTTGAGTTGGCCTCTCAAAGGTTGATCTCTAGACATTTCATGCCCGGAAGGTGTTTGATGAAATGTCTGAGTCAACTCTTCTAAGCTCTTAACACACTTTGCCAAAGGAATTTGTTGTTAAAGGTGTTAAGATGGCTAATAGACTTGATTTTAATGATTGCTTTAGTAACATTCAACCAAAGGGATTTGTTGCTTGAGTTGCTAAAGCAAATGAGCATTCATCTAGGGATAGAGCTTGTTTAGTATTGTGTCTAGGTTTAAGGTTGTTAGATTGATTGAAAGTCATCCCCTTTAGTTCAAAACTTAATCACCCAAGATCTAATCCCTATTCCCATGAGTTCTCCCATCTCATAATCAAAGAAAGTTTGCTATTTTACTGCATTTTAGTATTGTTCTAGTTTAAAACTCATCTCACTTTTGGTTTGCACTTAGATTAAGCATGGATTTGTATTCTCAGTGCATTGAAATCACCTAGGATTGGTTCGACATCTCTTATACTACTGCATTTGATAGGGACCCGAAAAGTCTTGTTATCAGTAGATAGTCGAAAGACGAAGGAAACATATACTCCATTTATGACTAGATCCATACTTGGAGTCATATTTATAAGACTTAGAAAAGTCACTGTAGAAATCTCCGATATAACCACAAAAAATTTGTGATAGAGTTTAAAATGCCACGAAAATGCTACAAAATAAAAAATCTTATTTTTCCTTATATAAATTATAGCAAAAAAATGTTATGAAATTTTCAAAAACAAAATGTAGCTAATTATAGCTACAAATTTTGCAATGAATATTTCGTGACAAACCTACCACGAAATAGAAAAACAAATCATGGCTAATTTACAAAAAATAAAATATAGTTTTTGGTTCTGTCACAAATCCATTTGTGGCTAATCGCCAAAATCCAAAAATATATATTTCAAGACTTAATCTCAAAATCTTACCCTAAATCCCAAACCACATATGCAAACCTTATATCATAATATGAAAATTTAAATCTAAATATCAAAAAGTGTTTTCATCTTTTAAATAAAATAAACTATAATTCTTATAAAGATTATTGTTTTCAATTTTTTTTTTCAATTTAAAATTTACATTCAAACCTATACAGAAACAATTAGTCTAAACTTCAAAACCTTAAATTTTACTTTGTATACTAAATTCTAAAATCCAAATATATATATTTCAATTTTATACCACCATCTTAATTCTAGTCTCAGATCTTAGTCTTCTAATTTCAAAATCTAAAGAGGCTAGCTCCAAAGTTTTAAAATTAATTTTAGGTATAAAATTAGGAGTTAGTATTAGTGTATAAAGTACTAAATATATAAATTTTATATTATTTTATTACAATTATTTGTTTTTGAAAAGATAGATTTTTATTGGTTAATCCATGCAGTGAAGATAACACTTTGTTTAATCTTGGCCCTTGGTGAGATTAAATAGATGGACACAGCTGCAAATTGCAGCATCACCATTATCCCGATAAGAATAAATAACAGTTAATGACCAATTTATAATTTTGAACCACTAGAACACAATTCGCTTTTAAATGAAGTAAAAAATGAAAAATGAAACATCATTAAAGATAGTCTTAGAATGACCAAAATTTTATTAAATATTACTTGAGGATCAAAACAATATCGTAACCCGTCGAACGTTTGTAATTTTATCCAGGGGGAGGGATGAAGTGTTTATCAATGGTGTTCATTGTTGTATTAAACCACTGCTGCTTCCGTGTATCTAAAGTACTTTGAAACAGTTAAATTCAAGAAAATCAACAAAATGTACAATTTAATCAAATTTATATGCATTATTTTGTTTTCTTAACGAACCCTCAAATTTAATTATTTTCTTGTGGAGTAATTTTTTTCGTTCAAATTGTCTAGGTTTAGTAACAATATGCCAGCAGAACCATGCAAGAGTTTATGGCTGCCCAAAAGGAATAAAGAAGTAAATTACAACGACCTATGCACTAAAATTATTATAATTTCACACCAAATTTGAAGTGATACTATTTACCATACTAAAATGTTATTCACTCTACTGAAACACTGTTATCTTATTTATTAATAAAAGTATTATTAAATAAAAAACAAATAAAAAGATAAATACATATAATATTATAAAATAAAATTTAATGTAAAATTTGGTGTTGTAATTAGAAAAAAACTCTTTTGTAGTGTTAAATATACATTAAAAATAGTTCGGTTTTGATTTTAAAATAGTGTTATTGGTTGGAAATATCGTAAGCCTAAAATATATTTCACCATTAAAACAATATGTTTATTATAAATTATACAAGACATATTCGTTTGTCCACTGTCCTGAGTCCAACTCTCCAATAAAAAAAGATCCTAGTCTTTAAGAAATCAGAATAAATTAAAATTAATTTCATATATACTATGTCAACTGAAGCAAATTTCATTATTTTATTTCATCTGACATGAATAGACGAAGGAAACAAATACTTAATTTATGACTAGATCCAGACTTGGAGTCATATTTATAAGACGTAGAAAAGTCACTGTAGAAATCTCCGATTAAGCCACAAAATTTTCGTGATAATATATATTTATATTTAAGATAAACAGTATTGGTCGATTCGGTCGACTCCGGAAAAAAAGCACTTAATGTTATAGAGTAGACTGGCTATTACACTGTTTGATACGAGTTTGAAATACCTTCTCACTAATGTCAGGTGATGAACCGATCATCTTACGATTCGCCATGTAAACCACTTGGGCTCATTCTGGCTAAATAATGATAATTTAGTTCCCAGGAAAATCGAATCCAAAACGGATGTGAATATACACCAAACCCCAAAAAATTCATGATAAATTTTCAAAAGCCATGAAAATGCTATGAAATAAATACCGTGATTTTTGTACATTAATCATAGCAAAAAATGTTATGAAATTGACACGAAATAAAATATAGCTAAAATAGCTAAGATTTTGTTTCGTGACAAATTTGCCACGAAATAGAACATAGCAAAAATCATGGCTAATTTACAAAAAAAAAATTATCTTTTTCGATTTAGTCAAAAATATTTTTTGTCGCTAATTGCCAAAATCCATATATATATATATATATATATAATCTTACTCTAAAACCCAAACCACATATACAAACCTCCCAACCTTATATCATAAATATTAAACTTTAAATCTAAATCCCCCAAAAAATCATATTTCTCTAAAAATAAACAATAGTTCTTATAAAGATTATAGTTTTCAAATTTCTTTTTCTTTTTAGTTTTGAACTTAACATTCAAACCTATACAGAAACCATTAGTCGAAACTTCAAAACTTTAAATTGTATTTTGTATACTAAACTCTGAAATCCAAATATATATATATATATATATTTCAACTTTATACCACCATCTTAATTCTAGTCTCAGATTATATTTTTCTAATTCAAAATCTAAAGAGGCTAGCTCCAAAATTTTAAACTTAATTATAAGGTATAAAATTAGGAGTTAGCATAAAGATAGTGTATAAAGTATTAAATATATAAATTTTATAATTTTTTTTTTAAATATTATGTTTTAAAAAGATAGATTTTTATTCGTTAATCCATGGAGTGAAGATAACACTTTGTTTAATCTTGGCCATTAATAAAATTAAAGAAAAGTGGTATGTATGACCATGAAAAAACATATAGTTCACTGTCTAACAAATTTCCCTACCATTTATATACACGGTATTATATTTATATACTAGTGGTATGCCGGCGCTACGCGCCGGGTTTATACGTTATGTTATTTAATAAGCTTCAAACGTTTTCTTCGATCATATTTTTGATGTTGCGTTCTTGTTGTAGTCTTTAGAGTAACTTGAAGATCATTACCAAAGTTGTCGTCTTTCACTTCATTCATCACGTATTGAGATATTTTTTCAGTAAGGTATGTTGTATCAGGGTGATGAATGGCATGGTATGATAACATGAAGTCCATGCTCTCAGTTATTGAGTCACTAAAATTATTTTGGTTGTCGATAATAGATGGTAGCTGGAAATCATTGACGAATTGTTGTGTGGTGGATCTGTGGATGTAGTAGACTTGCAGTGTTTGTTTTGTGTTTCCGTTTGTAGATCTTCTCTGATGCGAGAGGTGATGAGTAATAAGTGAGAAGTAACTCATTTTTGGATTGTTTGTGACAGTTTAATGTTTTGTAAAAAATGTATTATATAGTGCAAGTAAAAATAGTTTATTTGATTGATTGTATATATTTTTACAACTAATCAATACAGACCCATTATGTATAATATGATTTTATAGTTTATATGCATTAATTTTAATAATTCTTTTAAACTGTTAAATTGTTTTAATCGGTTATATATATACACACATAAATATAGACGTTTATATATACATATGTTATGATGGGTTGGCAATGAAACATAGATATATAACAATAAAGGTGAATTAACTAAAAAATCATTTGTTTGTCTATATAATATTGTTTTAATAATATTTTATTATTTATTACTTATTACTTATTAGTAGCAACTGAAGTTTAAACCATAGAATAATCGTTATGTTAGTTTCCTTATCACGGATACCATCCGAATAAATAGGTACATCGTATATGGGAATGAAATATTTTTGAAATTTGAATGCTTAGTCAAAAAAAATATTTTTAAAAAAATTCTGTTTGTTATTGTTTTACGTAGTATTTTAAAAATACGAAGAAAATTC
Organism: Raphanus sativus; assembly: GCF_000801105.2. Lineage (NCBI taxonomy): Eukaryota > Viridiplantae > Streptophyta > Magnoliopsida > Brassicales > Brassicaceae > Raphanus > Raphanus sativus. The sequence goes on from NW_026617594.1 coordinate 6,924, forward strand.
TGGGATTTTATTATCTTCGAAGATTGCCTGTAACACCCTATAACCAGGATGCTAATATACCGTGAGAAAATAAATTAAATATTCAAATATTTTAGTAGTCTTTGGTTTAGGTAACCAATACATTTTTATTATCTATCGTAAGTTTTTATAAAGCGTGTTACAGGCAATTTTTTATCGCTTAGCTTTGCGTGTCGCTTAGCTTTAAATGAGTGAGTGAGTACTCTAGGAGTTCTGCCATATCGAAAGGGGTTCAAAGAAGCATTTCTCATTGGTCTTGTGCACATGAGCTTCAAAAGAAATTGCAGGAGGCCAGTAGTGAGAGCTTGGGACACGTTCAGAGGCTTGATGTTGCTGTTTCCAGTGAGTGGTATAGTCATCGCCTCATCGGCGAGCAGTAAAGCATAAATAAGATAACACAAAGATGATCTGCCGTTGGTAGGATGAGGAGGGGTCGAAGGCTTTTCCTTGCAAGCAGATTTATGACCGAGTAATGATGGAGAAACACAGGCGATACCAGTCTCTTGTTGGTTGTGATCAACAAATGCAATTATGTTTAAGAAGAAAAACAAATTGATAGGAGAGTATGCGACAGAAATAATACTTACATAACGTTAGGAAAAACTTTGATAGATTTGAGCGATAAGAGTATATGCTTCTCCACACTGAAAGAACAAAAGTATTGTATCTAAAAAGAAAAGAGTCAAAGAGCTAATATAATGCAACAAAAAAATTAAACTTTCATGTTCCAACAATAGGTTTGCACAGTATCTAGAGCAAATCAACTGTTACCAGTCCAAAGAACAAATACATGAAATCAGAAAAGCATATCTTCATGAACTATCCAGTGGGAATCTTAAAGGGAGCATTAAGAACAGAGGGGCGTACACAAACATCATCGCATCATTTACAGGGATGGTGTAGAGAGAGACTGAAAACAAATAGAATTCACCAAAATTCCAAATTCCATGTCCCCACCAAAGGTTCTTACAATGATTACCGATCCAAAAAACAAATATATGAAATCAAGCACGTATATGAATCATTGAGAACTGAAAGAGAAAATTAAGAACATATAGACGTATACACTCATCATTGCATCATTGCATCATTTTTAATGTATCTATAATAATATCTATATAAATAGAGAGAGGGTCTAAGAGCTAATAAATAGCTACAAAAATTCAGAAGCAGAGTATTTAGATAATCCAAAAATAATAATTCAGATCTAACTTTCTGAGCTAAACACAGTAATGAAAAACTGATCTGAGAATTTAAATCCATAGCTTTAGTATCAGCAAGTGAATACACACAAAAGAAAAGAAAGAATTAACCCCATTTACGGAGCTGAATAGTAAGCTCGACTAAGAGCTAGTATATCTGAACAATATCAGCAGCATTTCCGTGTGAATACAGAAGTGTTGTGATGGCCATAGGGTACCTGATGTACATGGAGACGTTGGTGCCTCGACGCTTGAGCAGAAGCACCGTTGCAGATTTTCTTGTAAGTGAATATATTCAACGGAAGAGCGCAAACTTCGCCGCCTTGAAGTCCTGATGCCTCACATCTCTATCTTAGCAGACTCTTCTCTCTCTCTGCCTGTATATGGGAATCGTATTGGTAAGAGTTGAAAGTGGTCGCTGGAATTTCAGGAAGAAGACAAATATGGTGGCGATTATTGATAGCAAGGCAAATTAAATATCTAATAGTGTGATATCTGGATTGAAGGACATAAAGAGAGACTAATTAAATGGACTGAATGCTGATGAGAAACAACAACGATATAAAACCACACACATCACCTTTTCTTCAAGAAAGAGCAAGTCAATCCCCATCAGCTCTCCTCCATTCTTCCCATTACGGGCTTCCCAAAATCGAGTACAGATGAATGTCGGAGAGGATGAAAGCGGTTTCAAGGGAAACGAACAGGTGCACACAGATCTTAATGAAGGATGAGTGGATTAATCAAGTGAAAAACTCAAAATAAATGTTGGATTTAAGGAGTTGAGAGGAGTTACAGGTAGCAAAGGGACTGTTTAGTTTCTGTGAAAATTTGACGGTAAAGCATCCGCCGCAAGAGAAGAACGAAGAAGAAATCAGAATATGAGCTTATGTGGGCCTTTTTAAAAAAGATAAGGGAAACTCAAATAGAAGAATCAGGAAAAGATCAAAGCGACGCGCATGAAAAAATTACGTGACATACACAGACGTCTCAGCGCATTGACACGTGTCGCAAAATGCCCACCCCCTCCAGAGCGACGTGGACGCAGGAAAAGGCAGATATGCCTACTTTATTGTTATAGATTAATATTGTATTGCCCTTCCTTTCAACCCGTGAAACCTGAAGCAAAAAAAAAATCTTAATTATTATATGTAAAACATAAATTGTGGCTTAACTTCCTTTTTACTTCTCTTGGTAACTTCGTAGAAGTTGAATAGTCTACGGCACCGATTTGAGTAACACCATCACCCTGCCGGATTCGGTTCGAATTTTTCCTTCTCCTTCATTTTTTTGCAAACGCGTGCTCTTCTCTGCTTCTAAAATCGGCGATCACACGACGGCGTTAAAGTTGCAGCATTGCCTAGTAACAACCCATGCCTATTCCACGTCAGACACTTGATTTTTGTCAATGGTAAATTCTCGGGTGTTTACCTTCGATTCTCTTCATCTGATGTTATTTTCTTTTCTAATTCGGCTATATATGGTTTTGCTTGCAGGTGTACATGAATGTTCACCGATATACTTCTTATTAATAAAATATGTCGACCCCTTCAAACACTCTCAGGCATCCCAAAAGCACACTTTATCAGCGCATCTAATACACCAAACTGATTTATTGGATTTGATAACTATGTAGTGAAAGTAATGCCTCATTGCACATAAAAAATTGTTTATTAAGAAAAAGATCTTCTTTCTTAACCAATTCGACCAAAGAACTATTTGCCAAAATTTCTCTGTTTTCTTTTTCAGAGATGTTGTAAGTATCAAAATCATCTCCATCAACCTCACCTTGCTTCATTTTCCCTTTCTTCTTCTCGTTATGCTTAACCCCCTTCACATTACTTGAAGCACCCCATTGTCACATGGAATTCATTCCTCTTCTTCACCAGTACGTGAATCATTTCGCATCTTATTAAGATTAATGTCGACCTTATTTGGATTCCCTTGCTTTGCTTTATAGGTAATACACAATCGAGTTGACTGATGCTTCTTACACCACCCTAGAAAAAAATGTAATTTGGTGTGAGTTTGCAATGATCACCGGTGGACATTCTGATGAATTGATCAACATACCCAATAGGTAGACAACTCAACTCCAAATTGGCATCTGTTTTTATGAAACCAAAATCCTCTATATAACAATTTTCTGTAATTCTTCAGTAGAGGAACTCAATTCCAAAGCAAGTAACCTTCCCTCTTTCTTTTCATCAACAGAAAAACTTCAACCTGAAGCTACAACCAATTTCCAAACATCACATGAAGCATAGATATGAATCATGGTAGAATAAATGTGAAATTTTTGGGAACAATCAATAGAATATAGAGATGGTGTAAGAGGCAGTTTATCACGATTTTTAATTTATTTTTTTGAAAAATTTGCTTTTTAAAGTATAAGGAAACTGAATATTTTCAAGTATTCTATTTCTATATTTTTGGAACTGATTATCCTTATTAGTATAATATGTATTCTACTCTATGTATAATACGGTAAACATGTTTGAAATCGACTTCTACTAATTTTAGATTTATTATAATGTGTAGATTCCGATTTATTACAAATTTTAGAGCGATAAATTAAGCGTAGAATGTGTATTCCAAATATTTTTAGATAACTACTATTTACGTAGATCACATATTCTAAATATAATAGATTCAATGAAAAATGGTTTACATTTTCTATTATGCTATGAAATAATTATATTAAACATTTTTTAAACTGTAAAATACCACCAAATTGATATAGGTATCCTCAGTATAGTTACTATTTTAATTTTTTTTTGTTTGTAAAACTATTTATTTGATTTCTTTTGAAAAATATTAAAAAGTATTAGAGGCAAAAATGATACAAAATAGAAATTAGCCTAATGAAACATAGTTTACATATTTTTATCTAAAAAGAAAACTAAATCGTTCACAACTCATCAAGTTTTACTCATAATAGTTCAAATTAAAGCTATGATGACATGAAATATCTTTGGCATTGAATTAATAAAATAAGTTTATTAATTTAGTATATAATGATGATTTTATTCCATATATGATCACAGTCGAAAACAAAATTAAGCAAATTTTATTGAAAGAGAAAGAACAACAAAAAGGTATTTTTGTTTAAGTAAGAGTGTTGAGAAACTGAACCCAGACAACATCTGCCTTCTGGATGGTCTCAAGAGAATATTCCGCAGATGCTTGCACCTCCTTCCACTCGCGAACAACCACACGATGCTTCTCGTATGCATGAGACGACTCCTCTAGAACGATTGATAGATTCTCAACACTCCTCTGGAATTTAATCTCAACTTGTTTCTTCTCAGCCTCGAGCTTCAACACCGCCTTCTTCATCGCGAATATTTGCACGGCCAAGTTGTCTCCTTTCTGAGCCAAAGCCTTGACTGACTCGAACTCAGCGTCGACCCTTTTTTGCTTCTCTATGGCCATCTTTTCGTGCAATATGACAGTCTGGTGCACAGTTTTCACTCGCTGAGAGGCCTTGAATCCTTCTCTTATCACTGTCCCATACGTGGCCAGCCTCGATATGCAGGGTACTTTAGCCCTGGTTAGTTCTTCATAACGTGCACCCATTGTCAGTATATCCTCGTAATCCGAACGAGCTACGAGCTCATGTACCTTTATACCAACATACTTTTGCAAGGTCATTTTTAGCTTCCTTACTTTCTCGGATGTTTCTGTAGTAGAAACCTTTCCTATTTTTACATCTGTCCATCGTCCTTTCTTGTGATTATCAACAATCTCGGTCAGCGATGTTATGAGACTAGAGGTCTTTGACGAGGATCCCTACATATCAAAGTTAACACATTGATAGTGGTGTTACAAAAATAACTTGTAGTTTATCCCAATAATAATTGTATATATATATTTCATGAAAGATGTTCTCCAAGCCTGAGCATTACCTTAATGGATTCTTCCTTGATGATGTCATTTAAGTCGTACTTTGGTATGACCATAGAATCATCTCCCTTAACACCATCTTTGTCTGGGTTAATACAGCGCCACGCACCTGCATATGTGTCCACAACAAAAAAAATTCAAGATCTTCTGAGTTTTTGTGTAATTATGGCATTTTAGAGATTACCAAACAGATTTGAGCAAATTTCCTTACAGTTACCAGAAAATTAGGCAATTGTACTGCTAAATAGTAACACATTACTTAGGATAGGAAAAATTTAATATACACATAATTGCAAAAACCTTTGTAAACTTGGGCTTTTTTCTAAATTATTAGCTTAATCAATAACTAACTTAAAACACGGCAAACACTTAGACAATAATCTTAACTAATACCATTTCCTGATCACATTTTTATATTAATGTATTATGTATGGTACGACCAAATTAAAAGCTTAACTGAGAGACAAACCTGACTGTCCAATTGATAGAGACCCTATAACCCCTGAGCCGCTACTGCTTGTCTTCGACTCATACTCTAGACGACCCTCCATTGACTCTTGCTTCGACTCATACTGTTGACGACTTCCCATTGACTCATCTGAAAGCAGATAATTGGTTATATACATCACGATGATCTGATAACTTCTTAAGAACTACACAGAGAATAGGAAGATTATATACCTTCATTTCTAGTTATTATCGGTTCCTTTATCATGAACCCTCGGTTTCCCTCAGCTGTGACAATACATGATATATGTAAATCAGAATACTGACTGAACCAAGAACTCTTTTGCATAACTAACATATAAATAACTAAATAAGTAAATGAGAACATTGACTGAAGTGTATTCTTACATTCCTTTTCACCGTTATTTTTATAGTATATTTGGTTTATATCGCTTCCATCATCTCTACTTTCACTCCCTGGAAGTAACAAATGAACAAATAAGCTTCAAATTACACTGAATTCTCTATATGAATTTTAAAAAATACAAATAATAAATTTATTAAAAATACAAATAATAAATTTAGCTATACAAAATTTAGCTATAATAAGCTATACAAAATTTTGTATTAGTAATAAATGTCTACCTTGGAATGTGGTTCCAAGTGTTTCCAGCTTACTCTTTTCCTCTGTGATTTCTTCTTCTTCTACAACAGTTCTGCTAGATGCTGAAGCTATGATCCAATGGAACATGAAAACAATTATTAGATAGAAGAAACTTTTAGAACATCTCTATTTCTAATAGCACTAGAAGTAAATGTAATTCAATTCATCTCTATTTCTTTCTATAAAATATATTGCTAGTTTTTCTATAAATATATAAATAGGAGAAGAAACAACGGTTTTTAAACTTTTTCCTCTAATAGAGAAATGTTATATTAGAAAAATACATGGAAGTAAATTCAACCTCTATTTAGATGAAAAGAGTACAAATACATTAAAAGATGGTCTTACAATAATGGTTCAAAGTTTTTTTTTTTTTTTGGTCACACGTTCAATGTTTTCTAAGAAAACATATATAGCCAAAATTACCTTCCATCTGGCGTTGAAGCTCTTTCACCCGTTCCTGATTCGAAGCACCTGAATTGATGCACACATAATAAAAGTGTTTTAGTTACCAAAAAAACTTTGCCTCGGAGAAACAAAGGGGAATAGGAAGAACATCTTACCGGTTTCAGAAGCATCCATTAAATCAGCTTCAGTTCCATCATTTTTATTAAAACCTACAATCGAAGAGGACAAACCTATTAATAACATAATCGGAATACATAGTTCTAATCCTATTAATTAACATCTGTAACACTATACCTTGCATTAGACGTTTGATGTCGTCTGAACTACTGGAACTTTGACCCGCTTCATAACTACTAGCAGCTTCCGACTATATAACCGAAAGTTCACAGACCATAGTTAAAAACACATGTTTTCTAAAGAAATCTTTAAGACAGGCCAAAAAATTGTACTCCAAATCACCCATAAATTATTGTTTTTAACCTAGAATTGAGTTATAACATCAAAAGAATGTTCTACATTTACTGGTTTACCTCGTTTTTCAAACCTAGAATTGAGTTATAAACATCAAAAGAATGTTCTAGGTTAGCCTCGTTTATTAATCTAGAGTTATTGAGTTATAAACATCAAAATAATTATTGCAGGTTCATCTCGTTTTCTTCTTATCCTAGAATTGAATTATAAACATCATAGAAATGTTCTAGGTAAAAAAAGAAGAAGAAATGTTCTAGCTTCACCTCGTTTCTTTTTAACCTAGAATTGAGTTATAAAACATCAAAAGAACTAGTCTAAGTTTACCTCATTTTTTAAACCAAGAATTGAGTTACAAAAATCTAAAGAATGTTCGAGGTTTTACCTCAGCTTCAACCGAGTGAGACACAGATGATGTCGCTTTCCCTGTTTGGACATTATCTGCAACCAAACAAGACACAAATTCAATACACTGGCTATTTATATATCGACGTTAAGATAACAAAATTATTAAGTTCGTTAAATATGTATTGTTTACATTCAGATTCTTGACCCTCTAACGTTCCAAATTTATTGGTTCCGCCAACCTGAAACAAAAATCAAATCAATGCATGCAGGTCCATTTCAATTCTGATATTCATCTTTTTGATATTCATCTTCTTATTCCTTCTTTAATAGTTTGGTATGTTAATTAAGAAAAATGTATCTGATTGTGGCTTGCTTACCTGACAAGAAACCTCATGGAAGCTTGAGAGAACGAGACAAATTGCTAGCGCCAAAACCACACGTTTGTTTCCCATCGCAGAGATTGTCATTACATACACCAAACAAAAGACAATGTTTTATTCCTTAAGATTGTACTTGTTTAGTTGTTTTGATGTTTGAAGCAAAGCTTCTTGTGCTTTAAATAGAGCTCATGATGTAGAATAAACTAACGCGTCTTTTTAATATAAACATATTTAATCAAGTCTCGAGTCCTTTTATTTACTCATCAATAACATAACATATTCTATGCTTCGCAATCGATGATGTAAATATACTTCTACCCCATAAATGATGTAAATATACGTTAAGGTTTGATGATTTTTGAAGTTGTTAATTGACCGGGTCATGGAGCTTATTGATTTTTAATTATAAGTGCACTCGCTATATCGTAAGTCAGGTTCACATCTTGTAGTTCCATAGATGACCAGGGAAAATCAAAATCAAGTGTGCAATTCCTATTAAAGTTCTCTACTAAACCTAAGTTTTGTTTCGTGATTAAAACATTGTTAATTAAAATTTGTTCAAGTCGTATTAGTTTGTACATGTACTGTAGTAATACTGCCGACTTTGTCATCTGGCGCGAGGTACCACGGTCCGGGTTCCAATAATAAAAAGATTCACATTTTTCTTTTTAAAAAATTCAAATAACTTGTAAAGAATTGTACATATACATCTCTCAGTAAAAGCCTATTTCGTTATTTTACTCCAACAGATAAAATTATACATTAAGCATGTGAAATCGACCACAAAATTAGGTTATATGAAGAACAAACGAAACGAAACAAAAGCATAATATATGAGTTTACCGAGTTTAGGTCGTTTATATTACAATTTACAAGACTGTGAAAATGACATGAATAGACGAAGGAAACAAATACTTAAATTTATGACTATCCAAACTTGGGGTCAGATTTATAAGACAGAGAAAAGTTGACTACAAAATGCAAATATTGACTTTGATGATTTGTAAGAGACTTGGCATGGAGCTTAAGGTCATATATATATTAGACTGTGATTTTGACTATCATTTATCGACCTTATTTTGAAAAAGCGTGTTTTGCGGAACATTGAAAAAATTATAGCCGTTTGGGGTACGTAACCTAACAAAATAACCGGGGAATACCGGGTTTAGTTTGGAATTTCTTTTAGGAATTTCAAATTAAATTAATTAGTAAGAAAAAAAAATCACACATAATTTCACTGGTTTTAAATTAAAATTATAAATACATATACAGAACCTTCTAAAATAAATTATTACATAAGTACTTTTCCGTATTCAGCTCTCATGTTAAGAATTAGAGTAGTTAATATGATTATATCTTTAATAAATCAAATATATAACTAACTACAAATAAAAACAAATTTATTTATTTTTATAGATAAGTGACTAAAGTTAATAATAATAAGAATTATCAAAAATTTAAAAATATATTTTAAAATAAAAAGATAATTCCTATATATAGTATGTTGTTATCTGAAAAATATCTTTTAATATAAAGGTTAGAAGTTTAAAAACAAATAAAAAATAATTAAGTATTAATCAAGTAAAATTCTTCATTTTATATAATTAAAAATATA
>NW_026617595.1:0-16367 GCF_000801105.2 Raphanus sativus
TTCACAATGACAAACTGCAATGATGCCAGGATCATCTTCTTTACCACTGAATTTGGGCTGGTGGTTTGCCAAGCTTGACAGGGTCGTAGTGGATTTCTGGATCTATCATAGTCAAGCACATTCTGTTGGTGTTCATGTCACATATGGCTCCTACTGTAGCCATAAATGGCTCTTCCAAGTAAGAGGGGAGAGTTCCAATTAGCTTGATGTCTAGGACATGAAAATCCACAAGGACGATAAGCATTACCAATATGTACTTCCAGGTCTCTGATGAAGCCTCCATGTTTTTTTCTGAGTGGGTAATCCAAAATGTAAAGATCTCTGGTGAAGGCTCTACTTGCAAGCCTAGATGGTCTGCCATGACCTTTGGTAAGATGCTGACTGATGAAACAGTGTCACATAGTGCATGAGGAAATTCAATCCTTGTACTACACAGGGTATTGCAAACTTCCCAGGATCACTTTCTTCTTCAAAGTAATCTTTTTCCCATATCTTCTCTGACATTGTCAAACCTTCTTCTAATGTCATTTTCAGTCTCCCTTGTTTCTCTGAAGAACATCCACAATCTGCTTGTGAAGTAAGCCTGCTCAAAAGGTTTCTCTGGTGGGATTCTGATAACTCTCTTAGTGAAACCAGCAATCTCCTTTTCATTAGCTTCCCTCTTAAGGTTCTTAAGAATCTTCTCTTTCCTAACTCCTTACCTTCTTCCTTCAGTTCCCTCTGATGCAGGTGTAGTGTCCTAAAGGGTACCAGTGGTCTCCTGTAGGTTAGCTTGTGGTTTTGGTGTGGGTCTGAGTGCATTGATTCGGTTGCTGTTTATCAATGGTAGTTGCACTCGGTATGTGAGAGGTGCGTGTCGATCGATAGGTGGAGAAAAGGGTCGATCTATACGTTTTCTCATCTTTGTGTCGATCGATGAGTTGGCTCGTCTCGTCGTCGATATTTCGTAGGTGTGGGTAGGTGGGCATGGATGAGAAGCCGTGAATTCAGCATGTTGTCAATATCCTAACCGCGTTGCAATCTGCAGTCGTATCCGGAAATGACATCGTTGGTGTCGATCAATGTGGACTAGTTTGGTGTCGATCGACACCATTGTGATCAACCGAAACTGAGTGAACTTTCCACTTCAAAGTCTCCTTCTTGTAGCTTCTCCTGTTTCACCACTTGCCAGAAATCATCATCTATATTGGCATTTCACGTGGTGTTTCCTATTTCCTTCCCTACTTCCTTAGAAGTTCCAATTCTCCTGATAGAGTCTTCAGTCTGGACAATCTGTGTCTCAAGTTTCTTAACTTGAGTGCGAGGTGTCTATCCTTGTGGTCAGATTTTTTGAAGACATAGTCAATCTTCCCATTTAAGTCTATTGTAAGCTTCTGCTGACCTTCTAGAACTGTATCAATCATGGCATCAACTTACTCTCCTGGGTGGGTGGTGGTGGGTTTTGGTAAGCTGAGTTGCTGTAGTTCCTTGTGTTGGTGAAGGGTTTCTAATACTGTGAACTCTGGTTGTAGTTAGTCTTCTGACCACTGCCAAAAAGTTTCTATTTCCACTCTACTTTCATATCTCTGAAATCCAGTACCTCCAATGTAGTTCACACATCTTCCTCTGTTATTTCTTCTCTAGCCTTTCCTTCTTCAGCTGAGCAGACTGGCTGCCCCAGAAATACATGTAATTATCTTGGCTCTGACTTCATTCATCTGGTCTTCCCGATGGCTGCAACCGATTTCTTCTTGTCAGAGTCAGTGTTCTTGGTGCTGCTGCTGTTGGCTAGGTTCTCAATAAGTCTCACAGCCTCTATTGGATTCCTAGTGTTGAAGTTCCCTCGCTAGCAGTATCAAGAGCCATTTGATACCTCAAGGCGATACCTCTGTAGAAAGTGCTTAGCAGCTTCACTTCATTGAATCCATGGTGTGGACAGTCTCGCTGGAAGAACTTAAATCTGATCCACGCGTCTTTAAAAGTCTCACTAGGCTTTTGCGCGAAAGTGGCGAGTTTTCTCCTTAAGTCTTCAGCGCGTGCCTCATCAAAGAAATTACGCAAGAAGGCGTTTTTGATGTCGGCCCAGGATGTCAGTGATCCTGTAGGTAGCTGCTTGAGCCAGTGCGAAGCTTCTCCAATCAATGAGTATTTGAAGAGCTTGCAGAGTAGGTAGTCCTGAGGGACTCCATCCATACGAATAGCAGCGATAAAGATCCTCGAACCTCTCCAGATGGTCCATAGGATGCTCGTGTGATAGCCAAGAATAAGGTATCTGAGACACGAGAGAGTAGTACTGAGGCTTGAGCTCGAAGTTCGGCTTCTGAATCTCTGGAAGTCGAATAGCTGATCTGTTGGTGTAGTACTCGTTTGGACGATTAATAGTCTGCCAACGATCGTGTTTGAGCTTCTCTTGTAGCCTCAGCTTCAGGCTCAGGGATTATGTTTCCCTGTGCATCTAGCTTCTGACCTGTTGCATTACGCAGATGACCATCTTGGTCATACAGGTTTCCATTCTCGCCCTGCGTGAGAATAACAATCGCGACCATGCTTCCGAGTAGTATCGATCGATGTATGGTGAGTAGTATCGAACGATGTGATCGGCGAACGGTAATCGGTCGACGGTGCTGTATGAGTGTCGGTCGACGATTGAACGTGAGTATCAGTCGACGGTACTGCGGTTCTGTCGATCGATGCGGAGCGTAGGTCTTTGCGGATTGAGCGTTCCAAGTGTGCAGGATCCTCTGAGAATAATAGTTGATTTCCCTGTTGCTTCTGGTACTGCTGGGCATGTACCTGAAAAGACAAGAAAAATTTTTAATCAGAAAGGAGGTAAAAAGAAAAACCTAAGATTAATAATATTAAATCTAGTCGGCGATCAAAGCTCCCTGGCAACGGTGCCAAATTTGATAGTGCTCAAATTACCCAGTAGAGCTTACTCTCTCAAATAAGAGGTACAACTGTAGTACTTAGGGATCCAATCACGAGGACCTAGGGAACCAATTAAATAAAATCTACTAATCAATCCTAGGTGAAGTTGGTTTATTATGATGGAAATAAAAATAGCAATTCCTAAAATGAGCAAGGTAGTTGCTCTAACTAACAATATGATGGGTTGTTTAAATGTGATAAAGAGTGCTAGACATAGGGCTTTTATTCAGGAATGGAGATTATAATTTCTATAAATGCTTTAACAAGTTGCTTGCATGATACTATAGATCTCAGCCGCTTAACTCTAGTGATGTCTTGCTGGTTAAATAATCTAGATCTCTGGCCTCAACTGTCGTATGTTGACACAGAAAAAGAGTCGATCGACATCCTTTTGAGATATCGATCGATACACCTTTCGCTCGGCGATCGAGTCACCTGTCGAGATATCGATCGACGGTTTCTAGATATGCCTAGGCGCGAGCCGATAATGAACACTAGGTCTCAAGGAGGGCTGTCTCTCTTCTCAACAGGAGACAAGCTAGCTCAAATGGATAATTCAAGATAATCAAAGATCCTTGTGATCTATATTCTAGTTAGCTAATCTAGAACAAGCATAGGGTGTATCATCTCTTGCACTCCAAAATGCTCCAAAACATCACTTTCTCACGAAATGCTCCTGAACCTGAAAACATACCTAATAGGCTAGAAAACAGATTAAATATATAATAAAATACTAGTATACCATGGTTAAAAACGGGTAAAATCCATGGTATGTCACCTAGTTCCGTCGAAGAAGGAGCTGAAGACTTGGGTAGTTGAGTCAATCTCCAGAATCAAAGTGTGAGAGGGTGAAGAAACGGGACTCGCCGGAGACGGTAGGATTCGTCGGCGAATCGTTATCACCATTCCAAGAGATTCTACGTGAAAAGGAGGAGATGAGTAAAGATAGCTGTTTCTGGGTTGGTGCTCGAAGTGACAGAGGAAAGATGAGAACGAGGAGCATGACGACAGTGATTCAGTAAGCAAAGCTGTCATAGAACGCGTTTCAGATCAAAGGAAGAAGGAGATGGATGTTGGGGTCAAAAACGGTCACGACGGAATCAATGTTTTAAAGTCCGCGGGAAGTATTTATCTGAACAAAAAGTTTCGTATAATTTGAAAATAAGTTCTTACGACGTCATTCTCAAATTAGAATATCCAATCTATTCAACGAACAACTCTCGGGAAACAAACGGCAAAACGAAAGAAGGTCGGAGCTTGATCTTATCAGGTCAACTAGCCATGGTGTTGTGGTCAAAAACGGATATCTCGAAATCACCGGCTAAGATTATTTTTATCTTCGGACTCTCCGCAAAACAATCACTGAAAGGAAAAACGGAAATAAACAAGCACGACCACGACATAGCCCTAAGCGCCGGGCGTGCAGAACGGACGTCCTGTTTCTGCTCGCCGGGCGCCCAGACTTACGTTCTGGTCGCCGGGTGTTCAGACGGACGTCCCGTTTCTGCTCTCCGGGCGACCAGACTCACGTTCTGCTCGCTGGGCGACCAGACTCACGTTCTGCTCGCCGGGTTCCTAGACTTACGTTCTGGTCGCCGGGCGAGTAGAACGGATGTCCCATTTCTGCTTGCCGGGCGACCAGACTCACGTTATGCTCGTCGGGCGACCAGACTCACGTTCGGCTTGCCGGGCGCCAAGACTCACGTTCTGGTCGCCGAGCGAGTAGAACGGACGTCCCGTTTCTGCTCGCCGGCGCGACTAGACTCACGTTCTGCTCGCCGGCGCCCAGACTTACGTTCTGCTCGGCGGGCGAGCAGAATGGACGTCCCGTTTCTGTGCTCGCCGGGCGACCAGACTCACGTTCTGCTCGCCGGGCGCCCAGACTTACGTTCTAGTCGCCGGACAAGTAGAATAGACGTCCCGTTTCTGCTCGCCGGGCGACCAGACTCACGTTTCTGCTCGCCGGGCGCCCAGACTTACGTTCTGCTGCGCGGACGAGTAGAACAGACCTCCTGTTTCTGCTCGCGGCGGCGACCAGACTCACGTTCTGCTCGCCGGGCGCCAAGACTTATGTTCTTCTCGCCGGGTGAGCAGAACGGACGCCCCGTTTCTGCTCACGGGCGACCAGACTCACGTTTCTGCTCGCCGGGCGACCAGATTCACGTTCTGGTCGCCGGGCGAGTAGAACAGATGTCCCATTTCTGCTCGCCGGGCGACCAGACTCACGTTCTGCTCGCCGGGCGAGCAGAACGGACGTCCCGTTTCTGCTCGCCGGGCGACCAGACTCACGTTCTGCTCACCGGGCGCCCAGACTCACGTTATGTTCGCCGGGCGCCCAGACTTACGTTCTGGTCGCCGGGCGAGCAGCACGGACGTCCCGTTTTCTGCTCGTCGGGCGACCAGACTCACGTTCTACTCGACGGGCGACCAGACTCACGTTCTTCTCGTCGGGCGCCGAGACTTACGTTCTGGTCGCTGGGCGAGCAGAACGGAAATCCCGTTTCTGCTCGCCGGGCGACCAGACTCACGTTCTGCTCGCCGGGCGCCAAGACTTACGTTATGGTTTCCGGGCGAGCAGAACGGACGTCCCGTTTCTTCTCGCCGGGCGACCACATTCACGTTCTGCTCGCCGGACGCCCAGACTTATGTTCTTGTCGCCGGGGCGAGCAAAACGGGGTTCTGCTCGTCGGGCGACCAGACTCACGTTCTGCTCGCCGGGCGCCCAGACTTAATAAAGAAAGCTTGGGGCAAAGAGCAGAGGCATCATAATAAATCATCAAAGCAAATCCTAGATTTAGAGACTTAGAGAATTCCTGTTAGCTTAGAGAACTTAGAACTTAGGCGGTTAGATTAGCAAGGCAGGACCTAGAACGCCTGTCCGCCTCTTGTTCTATTTTCATCTTGTCCGCAGACTTCCGTTCCTCTCGGAAGGATCTAACGATTCTTTTTCTTAGAGTTCCGCACATAGAAACCCTAGGCATTATTTGCGACATGCCCGTTTCTATGACCAACGCTCATACTAGGCGAACTCCGCCAGGCTGTTCGATCTCTTGTTCAATCCTTTCTAACTGAACTACGTCCGACTTGATCCTCGAAAGGGGTACGTAGGCTGCCTTTCATAAGGTACAGTTCCAAATCTTAACAACACCTTTTTCATATGGTTTTCGTCTTTTGTTATCGAGCTGCGACTCAATTAGGTTTAAGGTTTGGAGACGGCAAGAACTAGGAAAATCGCTGAAAGTTCTCGCAGTCAAAGCTTTTACGATCTTTTGTAATAATCGCAATGCTCTTACACGAATTCGAAATATAGATCTACTTTATTAAAAACTCGTTTTGTTATCTTTCTATATTTTCCGCATTTGTTCGGTCACTTGTAGTTGGCTATCGCAGAGAATCCGGACCTTCAGAGAAAGTCGGGTTAACTTGGCTTTCCTCCGTTTTTTATTCATTAAAATCGACGGTGTGAATTTCGGTTCCCACAGTTTGGCGCTAGAAGGAGGGGGGGACGGATTACTCTTACTCTCAAGGCCACAAAACGCTTGACCGGAGCGATGTCTGGAAATATGAAAGAAAAAACTCTCAGCTCGCATCAACGTTGGTAAACAACTTTAGCGTAACTGCTCCTAAGGCCAACGCTTATGCAAACGCCACAGTGCTCGAGAAAATAGAAAAACCTAGTCGCGGCTTTTCACCACAGGAAGAGCACGAAAATGAGCTCGCAACTTCTCTATCAAAATAGGAAGCGCAACGATAAAATCTATCAAACCCCAAGAAATTCTTCTAATTACCGAGTTTTAGATATCTCGGCGAGTAGGGGTTTGACCGAAAACGTTTTTTTGAAAATTTCTCCAAAAAATAAAACTCGTTCTCCCTGAAACCATGGAGAAACCCTAATTTACTCGCAACCGAGAGAACGGATAATCTTAACGGGTCATCCAAGGAACACATTTCTGCACGTAGGGCGCCCAGACCCACGTCCTGCGCGCCGGGCGCCCAGACTCACGTTATGGGCACCGGGCATCCAGACAGACCAACGTCCTGGGCGCCGGGCTGCGGGTCGTTTGGCAAGTGGGGCCAATTCCTTGTGAAACCCCCATTTCATTTCGATAAGAACGATCAGGAAAGTTACGGAAAAAAACTCGGAAGGTTCGTCTAACGAATGGATTGCAATTCATCGTATAAAACGATTACCGTTATTCTAAAACACCAATCATCTTGACTATATGAGGAATTGGGATTCATTCGGAAGACCGATACCATTACCGGCCTTCTTTCAAACAACTCTTCCGAGCAACCCCGTTGAGAATGTGGCTTGTCTCGGTTCTGTCCCAACCTACTCGCCATATGGCGAGCTCGATCCTTCTCAACCAGCTTCGAGAAAATGGAGTGATTTCTATAAAATCACTCGAAACTTAAAACGGGTAACGGAGACTAAACAAAGCCAAAACGGGAGATCGTATCCCTCACTGCTAAGACGTTTTCTGACACCTAAAATTTCGCTGGTTGCGCACCCTCGACTTTTGTCTACTAAGCTTACTTTCGAAAACTACTCAAACTCCTTCGGCTCAATCCTACGGAAACGAGAAAGTTTATGATTAAGTTTAGTCACCAAAATTACGCCTCACCGCAGCTAGGGATTCCGATATTAAAATTCAATAACTTTTTACGAAACACCTTTCGTGAAACAAAACTCGACAATATTTCACGAGAAAGATTTTTTACAATTAAACTCGACAACAATTTTAAGAAACGACTTCCGTAAAATTAACTCGGCAGCAGTTATGGAATAACTCTCGAAAAATAAAAGCTCGATAGAGCTTTTGGAAACAGCTTCCGTAAGATCAAACTCGGCAATATTTTAGGAAAAATCATCGCATCAAACAATAGATCTGGAACATGAGCTGTTCGCTCACAGCCTGACGAGCTGAGAGCCTCACTCGAGTGACGCCTTGTCCATTGACCTGTCTTTCCAAAACGCCCCTCTTTGCCTGCTTCTCCTCCCTTTGGTTCAATGATTTCGTAAAATTCCTTTGGTACATGAAACGCAATATGATTTTACCAGGTTCTGCCACGTTGAGTCGAAAAAGTCTATTCATAACTTTAGATAGACTCTTCAACAATATACAAAGTGCACCTGGTTAATTTGGTAAAATCAGAGATACGAAGACATTGAAATCCCTTCCTCACTCCGACATTCTCGTCAGAATTTCGTCGAAAACCAATTCATATGAAATTCAGTAACTGACTTTTCAAAGTCCTTTGACGTTGAATCTAAAGTGGCCATTCCTAAACGCCTAATAAAATTTTCAATAAATTACTAACTCATACTTGCAAGAATTTTTCGACGAAATACACACCCGTTCTTGTAACTAACGCTGCGAAAGTTGAAACTTAGGTCACAAGACAAGAGGAGAAGAGGAAGGAAGAAGAGGAAATCTCGAATCATCAATGAGACTAAGGTACATCCGACTTAAAATTCCGTCAAGTTTTTTAATTTTTTGGTAGGAAAGGAATGAAAACGTCTTGAAAACTGCCGTAGAAATTAGGGAACTTATAACCTAGGTGGATAGTCTAGCAAGCTAAGTCTTAGGGAAATTTTCCAGTCTTGTTCCATTGTTCCTTGACTATCCAGGCAGAGCATGCAAACCGATCTAGTCTCTCAAAAAACCGAGAAACGATCGCCACGCATTCTACGGTACACTCGTCCTGTTTCCTAAAAAAAACAACCTTCGAAAGAACGGTTAACCCGTTTTCTTTTGTAAAATAAAATAACGGATCCAACAAATATCTGTCGTAGATAAGTTTTGCTCCATAAGGTTGCTGATTCCTGCTTTTACTACCCTCGGTTACGTCCAAGCAGGAAATGACCCTGCAACCGAATCCGCACATATTCTACGACGATCCTTTACCAACAACTTCCTTGCCTATACGGCTGAACATACGGCCTCCATGCCAATCCAAAACTACTGAGCGACCACTGCTCCAACCGCTTAGAAGCTAACGGCTAAACGACAATCCACGATTTGTCGTGAAACGCCAAGTGACTATTATGCAGGCAATTTGTCGTATAACCCGGAATCGGAAATCATACGTCTAATTCTTCGTATCGAAACTCAGTCCTAACAACCATATGGTTAACGGAAGATTTAAACTTATCATCAATCAATTAAGTTCTACACTCCCCGTAAAACGCGGCATAAAAAGAAACACTCGTAACAAAGCTCCTAGAGCTATACGAGTCATTCTTAAAAGTACACAAAATAAATCTCCTGGGAGGCCAACACTTCACGAAGCACAGTGGAGGAAGACGCTCCTTCCCTGGAACAAACTTACGCGGCCCTTCGGTCCCAAATATCGCAAAACACCTCCAAGCCCGCGAACATTTCAAACACGAAATGCGGCACAAGGAAAAGTCAACCTTCGGCACTGCGAGACGTCGCTAACGCTCGAAGGATATTTTTTTCCTCAAAACATTCCAGACGAAATTCTCGTCTCAGGAACTCTAAACTGTAAGGTACCTTCAAAACGGTATAATATCGTTGTTGCTGATCACAACAAACGAACTCAAACGTCCTAAACAGACAAGCCACCTAAGGGTAGGCTCTCTTACATCCGACAAGGATATCATAGTGGGCTATACAAGAAAACCAAAATTTTGTCCAGCGCTTCCTAACGAAAGCAGCTCGATTCGTACCCAGACAAATCATATAAGCCGATAACACTTCGCGGATTTTAAAACGGTACGTGTCAAGTTAAAATCGCAAACAGGCAAAACGAAAGCCGATTTGTCATCGCAAAGCCTCAGTCCGAGAGTAAACCTAGGTCTTGCCCTAAACCCAGCCTTCCTGGTACTTAACATCTCACAGACATAGTATCAACACCCGATATGAGATCCCAAAACTTGTCTCTTCACTTAAGTCTATCCGTTTCAAGAGCCTTCGCGTAAATCAGTAAACCGTGAAAAAATCTCGCTTTGTACAATCGATTGATACGGTGATCATCTGAGAGGCAGGAATGAGACGACAACTCATACCCTGATTTATAAAAACCACGATTTTATAGATTTGAGCAAAATATTTTTAGCAGGCCAAACTTTGCCAAAATAAACAGCCTTCGAGGCTACTCTTGCAGCCGACAAAGGTCAAATACGAAATACCATCGACATCAACATGATCGAAATAACTAGACGATAAAGTCTTGCTGGAAACAGGTCATAAGGATCTTAAACTCCAAAACAAAATACGGAAGGCTTGATCCCTACGAAAAGGGTACGTAGGCAGCCTTTGAAAGGCGCAGCCACCAACCTTATGACTTTCCACGGTGCTTTTCAACCATTAATTCTGCCTAACTTACCTAACATATCTTACCGCTCGCAAGAACATCGCAAAAGTTCTAACGAGCTGGGGGGCTAACTGTTGGGGTCAAAAACGGTCACGACGGAATCAATGTCTGAAAGTCCGCAGGAAGTATTTATCCGAACAAAAAGTTTCGTATAATTTGAAAATAAGTTCATATGACGTCATTCCTAAATTAGAATATCCAATCTATTCAACGAACAACTCTCGGGAAACAAACGGCAAAACGAAAGAAGGTCGGAGCTTGATCTTATCAGGTCAACTAGCCATGGTGTTGGGGTCAAAAACATATATCTCGAAATCAACGGCTAAGATTATTTCTTATCTTCGGACTTTCCGTCAATCACTGAAAGGAAAAATGGAAATAAAACAAGCACGACCACGACATAGCTCTAAGCGCCGGGCCTGGAGAACGGACGTCCTGTTTCTGCTCGCTGGGCGCCCAGACTTACGTTCTGGTCGCCGGGCGACCAGACTCACGTTCTGCTCGCCGGGTGCCCAAACTTATGTTCTGGTCGCCGGGCGACCAGACTCACGTTCTGCTCGCCGGGCGCCCAGACTTACGTTCTGGTCGCCGGTCGAGCAGACCGGACGTCTCGTTTCTCCTCGCCGGGCGACCAGACTCACGTTCTGCTCGTCGGGCGCTCAGATCACTAAGATCTTTGATTATCTTCAATTATCCATTTGAACTAGCTTGTCTCCCGTTGAGAAGAGCGACAGCCCTCCTTGAGACCTAGTGTTCATTATCGGCTCGCGCCTAGGCATATCTAGAAGCCGTTGATCGATATCCCGACAGGTGAATCGATCGCCGAGCGAAAGGTGTACCGATAGATATCTCAAAAGGATGTCGATCGACTCTTTTTCTGTGTCAACATACGAAAGTTGAGGCCAGAGATCTAGATTATTTAACCAGTGAGACATCACTAGAGTTAAGCGACTGAGTTCTACAGTATCATGCAAGCAACTTACTAAAGAATTTATAGAAATTATAATCTCCATTCCTGAATAAAAGCCCTAAGTCTAGCACTCTTTATCACATTTAAACAACCCATCATATTGTTAGTTAGAGCAACTACCTTACTCATTTTAGGAATTGCTATTTTTATTTCCATCATTTAAACCAACTTCACCTAGGATTGATTAGTAGATTTTATTTAATTGGTTCCCTATCTCCTCGTGATTCGATCCCTAAGTACTACAGCTGTACCTCTTATTTGAGAGAGTAAGCTCTACTGGGTAATTTGAGTACTATCAAATTTGGCGCCGTTGCCGGGGAACTTTGATCGCCATTAGATTTAATCTTATTAATCTTAGGTTTTTCTTTTTATCCCCTTTCTGATTAAAATTTTTTCTTGTTTTTTCAGGTACATGCCCAACAGTACCAGAGCAATAGGAGAAATCAATTATTATTCTCAAAAGATCATGCACACTTGGAACGCTCAATCCACAAAGACCTACGCTCCACATCGATCGACAGAACCGCAGTGCCGTCGACTGATACTCACGTTCATCCGTCGACCGACACTCAGACAGTACCGTCGACCGATACTGTTCGCCGATCCACATCGTTCGATACTACTCATCGTACATCGATCGATACTACCCCGCGAAGCATGGTCACGGTTGTTATTCTCACGCAGGGCGAGAATGGAAACTTGTATGACCAAGATGGTCATCTGCGTAATGCAACAGGTCAGAAGCTAGATGCACAGGGAAACATAATCCTTGAGCCTGAAGCTGAGGCTACAGGATAAGCTCAAAAACGATCGTTGGCAGACTACAATCGTGCAGACGAGTACTACACCAACAGATCAGCTATTCGACTTCCAGAGATTCAGAAGCCGAACTTCGAGCTCAAGCCTCAGTACTACTCTCTCGTGTCTCAGATACCTTATTCTGGGCTATCACACGAGCATCCTATGGACCATCTGGAGAGGTTCGAGGATCTTATCGCTGCTATTCGTATGGATGGAGTCCCTGAGGACTACCTACTTTGCAAGCTCTTCAAATACTCACTGATTGGAGAAGCTTCACACTGGCTTAAGCAACTACCTACAGGATCACTGACATCCTGGGCCGACATCAAGAAACAGACTGGAAACCAGAGTGGAAATAGAAACTTTTTTTGCAGTGGTCAGAAGAGTAACTACAACCAGAGTTCACAGTATCAGAAACCCTTCACCAACACCAAGAACTACGGCAACTCAGCTTACCAAAACCCACCACCACCCACCCAGGAGAGTAAGTTTGATGCCATGATTGATACAGTTCTAGAAGGTCAGCAGAAGCTTACAATAGACTTAAATGGGAAGATTGACTCTGTCTCCAACAATCTGACCACAAGGATAGATACCATTTGCACTCAAGTTAAGAAACTTGAGACACAGATTGTCCAGACTGAAGACTCTATCAGGAAAATTGGTACTTCTAAAGAAGTAGGGGAAGGAAATAGGAAACGCCACGTCAATGCCATTATAGATGATTATTTCTGGCAAGTGGTGAAACAGGAGAAGCTACAAGAAGGAGACTTCGAAGTGGAAAGTTCACTAAGTTTCGGTGGATCACAATGGTGTCGATCGACACCAACTAGTCCACATCGATCGACATCAACGATGTCATTTCCGGATACGACTGCAGACTGCAACGCGGTTAGGATATTGACACATGCTGAATTCACGGCTTCTCATCCTCACCCACCCACCCACACCTACGAAGATATCGACCGACGAGACGAGCCACTCATCGATCGACACAAGAACGAGAAATGTATCGATCGACCCTTTTCTCCACCCATCGATCGACACGCACCTCTCACATACCGAGTGCAACTACCATCGATAGACACAACCGAATCAATGCACTCAGACCCACACCGAACCACAAGCTAACCCTACAGAGACTACTGGTAACCCTTCAGACACTACACCTACATCAGAGGGAACTAAAGGAAGAAGGTTAAGGAGTAGGAAAGAGAAGATTCCTAAGAACCTTAAGAGGGAAGCTAATGAAAAGGAGATTGATGGTTTCACTAAGAGAGTTATCAGAATCCCACCAGAGAAACCTTTTGAGGAGGTTTACTTCACAAGCAGATTGTGGATGTTCTTCAGAAAAACAAGGGAGACTGAAAATGACATTAGAAGAAGGTTTGACAATGTCAGAGAAGATATGAGGAAAAGGATTACTTTGAAGAAGAAGAGTGATCCTGGGAAGTTTGCAATACCCTGTGTAGTACAAGGGATTAACTTTCCTCATGCACTATGTGACACTAGTTCACCAGTCAGCATCTTACCAAAGGTCATGGCAGACCATCAGGGTCTGCAAGTAGAGCCTTCACCAGAGATCTTTACATTCGTGGATTACACTCAGAAAAATTCTGGAGACTTGATCAGAGACCTGGAGGTGCATATTGGTAATGCTATCGTCCCTGTGGATTTTCATGTCCTATACATCAAGCTAAATTGGAACTCTTCCCTCTTACTTGGAAGAGCATTTATGGCTACTGTAGGAGCCATATGTGACATGAACACCAACAGGATGTGCTTGACTATGATAGATCCAGAGATCCACTACGACCCTGTCAAGCTTGGCAAACCACCAGCCAAATCAGTGGTAGAAAAAAGATGATCCTGGTATCATTGCAGTTTGTCATTTTGAAGTCGAGTACGAGACAGAGTACTCGGGATCGATCGACAGCACCTTAACTTCATCGATCGACACCAGCAAGTCAGAGGAGATCGACAGCAAACATGGCTTATCGATCGACAGAGACCCACCAGATGATGAACTCGATCTACCAGATCATTGCTACCCGAATTTCGCCATCCCACCCAGCAGTAAAGAAGATGATTACTCAGTAAGAAGTTGGGCTGATAGCGGATTTCATGAGAGTTTTGCAGTAGACATAGCCACCTCTTCCCACAGTGGAGACCACAGTGAAGAACATGATCCAGACTATAGAGAAGAGAGAGCTTGGGAAACCTACTTGGAGAATGATAGATTTGCAAATCGATTCCCAAAATCGATCGACATCAAGCGCCGACCATCGATAGATTATCTACTTCATCCAGCAAAACGACATCGTCCATCGATCGACATAGCCAGTATCACATCGATCGATATTAACCCGGATGACTTAAGGGACAAATTCGGAATTTCACCGATTAGGACAACACATGGGTATATAAGGTTGACTACACCAGCCACGAAATTTCAAACCTCTACACCTTACACCCAGCAGCTTCCAGCATTCAGAAACTTAACAAAGGAGGACTGCAACACCATGAACAATCGATCCAACCATGCAGCTAACGTGCACCATAGATCGCCACCACCACATCACCATCGATCGACGCCTTCAACAGAGCTCAATCTCGATTTCACGATCCTTATGATATCAGGAATGTTTCACTAACACCTGATGAATTTGGAATTTTCAGGGACACATATGGCTATGCAAGAGCAATGGATGGAAGAGTTCTGCACATAACCAGAGACGTAGCAGACATCCTCCAAGTTGCTAATGGACCAGAAAACCTGTTCACACAGCAACGTAGCCATCCAGACAGCCTAGCTCACGTCCAGGACAACCACCACGTCAACACAAGGGAGGATACAGTTCCTCAAAGTTTCGGTCAACCCAGGAGTTCACAATCGATCGGCATCGTTCCCGAACCATCGATCGACGGTGGATACCCCAGATCGATCGACAGAGCAAGAGTCAGATCGCCCGACAGACGATTAGAGTTTGGACGACGTGCCTTCAATACTGATGGATCCAGGAGATTCAAATGGGAAGCAAAAGATGAATATGGTAAAAAAAAATGAATATGGTGTCTACAGAGATGAGTTTGGCTATGCTAGAGGAGTTGATGGTGAAATCATCCATGTTACCAAGGAGCAAATAAGGAGAATTCTGGATAGAGCATCACTTTTTCACAAAGGTTGCTTACGCCTTCCAGTACACACACGCCTTACCATGCATACAGACCACCACCAGTACCCTACAGTAGAGAGGAGATAGATGATATGGTGACTGATGTGTGGAGAGCTCAGGCACACCTTGAGGCAAACATGCACACATTGGTGGAAGACACTTTCCAGCCTTTGGATGTCAGCTACATGGATTTCCAGAGTGATATGGCTAAGATAAGAATGGAGCTTGGAAACATATTAATCATGCTTGAGAAAGAAGCTACGCCACCAGTATCGATCGACAAGTACCTGCACCATCGATCGACATCGGCAAGACTACATCCAAGACCGACCAGAATGTTCATCACCTAAGGAAAGATGAATGGGAGATTGCTTACATCAACACACGGATTGGAGATGTCTACAGACCTCTCAACAACAATGTCGAATGGTTAAGCAAGAGGATCGATATTCAACAGAAAGAGCTAGCATCAATTCGCAAGAAAGATCAGGCTCAGAATGCTACCTTTCCGTCGACCGACACACTGTCTTCACCGTCGATCGACACAAGGTTCGCAGCACTGGAAGATAGGATGAAAGCATACGAGAAGAAGCATAACAAATTCAGTTCACCTATCCTGCGATACGAGACACACTGTCACAGCAGCTGAACGAGCTACAACAAGACATGAGCATAGTTCAAGATCATCTTGGTCTTCGTGACAGAAACGCGACATCGATCGACAGGCCTAGACCAATATCGATCGACATCGAGCCACCACCAGCGAGGAGAGCATGCATTACAGCAAAAGTTGAAGAGATCAAACATGAGCTGTACGAAGCATGAATGCTATGGAAGGAGACTCAACGGGACCCTGTGATAACATTTGAACACTGTTAACGAACGAGTGAACAGCCTATGCAGAACTAGTCGCCAAATGAAGAGCGATATACGTACTCTGCAGTACAAGGACAACGCTCAGAATCGATCGACACAGTTGATACTGAGTGACCGACAGAACTCTCAGCGAAACGACCGACGCGCACCTAGTAGCATCGATCGACACCGATTCTTTGGCAGACCAAATCAGTTAATTCATGACAAGATCGATGCATTAAAGAATGAGCTGAGGGGTTATCAGTATACACCTACCAGACCATCGACAGGAAGGTTGGCAACATCGACTACATTGA
>NW_026617596.1:0-16364 GCF_000801105.2 Raphanus sativus
AAACTTCTTCCTGGTTATTCTCCACCTGATTAGTGGTTCCCAATAAAGCTTCTTAGATCGTGGTTCATCCTGGTTTGATAAGAATCATGAAGATATTGCCATATGTCCGAACAGGCTAATCTGGAATCATCTGGATAGAAAGTGGGATATCTTCTTACTCACAACTCCTATGAGATTTATTCAACTTCCTGGTTATTCTCCACTGATTAGTGGTTCCAAATAAAGCTTCTTAGATCGTGGTTCATCCTGGTTTGATAAGAATCATGAAGATAATGCCATATGTCCGAACAGGCTAATCTGGAATCATCTGGATAGAAAGTGGGATATCTTCTTACTCACAACTCCTATGAGATTTATTCAACTTCCTGGTTATTCTCCACTGATTAGTGGTTCCAAATAAAGCTTCTTAGATCGTGGTTCATCCTGGTTTGATAAGAATCATGAAGATATTGCCATATGTCCGAACAGGCTAATCTGGAATCATCTGGATAGAAAGTGGGATATCTTCTTACTCACAACTCCTATGAGATTTATTCAACTTCCTGGTTATTCTCCACTGATTAGTGGTTCCAAATAAAGCTTCTTAGATCGTGGTTCATCCTGGTTTGATAAGAATCATGAAGATATTGCCATATGTCCGAACAGGCTAATCTGGAATCATCTGGATAGAAAGTGGGATATCTTCTTACTCACAACTCCTATGAGATTTATTCAACTTCCTGGTTATTCTCCACTGATTAGTGGTTCCAAATAAAGCTTCTTAGATCGTGGTTCATCCTGGTTTGATAAGAATCATGAAGATATTGCCATATGTCCGAACAGGCTAATCTGGAATCATCTGGATAGAAAGTGGGATATCTTCTTACTCACAACTCCTATGAGATTTATTCAACTTCCTGGTTATTCTCCACTGATTAGTGGTTCCAAATAAAGCTTCTTAGATCGTGGTTCATCCTGGTTTGATAAGAATCATGAAGATATTGCCATATGTCCGAACAGGCTAATCTGGAATCATCTGGATAGAAAGTGGGATATCTTCTTACTCACAACTCCTATGAGATTTATTCAACTTCCTGGTTATTCTCCACTGATTAGTGGTTCCAAATAAAGCTTCTTAGATCGTGGTTCATCCTGGTTTGATAAGAATCATGA
Source organism: Raphanus sativus (assembly GCF_000801105.2). Lineage (NCBI taxonomy): Eukaryota > Viridiplantae > Streptophyta > Magnoliopsida > Brassicales > Brassicaceae > Raphanus > Raphanus sativus. The sequence continues at coordinate 1,153 of NW_026617596.1, forward strand.
AGATATTGCCATATGTCCGAACAGGCTAATCTGGAATCATCTGGATAGAAAGTGGGATATCTTCTTACTCACAACTCCTATGAGATTTATTCAACTTCCTGGTTATTCTCCACTGATTAGTGGTTCCAAATAAAGCTTCTTAGATCGTGGTTCATCCTGGTTTGATAAGAATCATGAAGATATTGCCATATGTCCGAACAGGCTAATCTGGAATCATCTGGATAGAAAGTGGGATATCTTCTTACTCACAACTCCTATGAGATTTATTCAACTTCCTGGTTATTCTCCACTGATTAGTGGTTCCAAATAAAGCTTCTTAGATCGTGGTTCATCCTGGTTTGATAAGAATCATGAAGATATTGCCATATGTCCGAACAGGCTAATCTGGAATCATCTGGATAGAAAGTGGGATATCTTCTTACTCACAACTCCTATGAGATTTATTCAACTTCCTGGTTATTCTCCACTGATTAGTGGTTCCAAATAAAGCTTCTTAGATCGTGGTTCATCCTGGTTTGATAAGAATCATGAAGATAATGGCATATGTCCGAACAGGCTAATCTGGAATCATCTGGATAGAAAGTGGGATATCTTCTTACTCACAACTCCTATGAGATTTATTCAACTTCCTGGTTATTCTCCACTGATTAGTGGTTCCAAATAAAGCTTCTTAGATCGTGGTTCATCCTGGTTTGATAAGAATCATGAAGATATTGGCATATGTCCGAACAGGCTAATCTGGAATCATCTGGATAGAAAGTGGGATATCTTCTTACTCACAACTCCTATGAGATTTATTCAACTTCCTGGTTATTCTCCACTGATTAGTGGTTCCAAATAAAGCTTCTTAGATCGTGGTTCATCCTGGTTTGATAAGAATCATGAAGATATTGCCATATGTCCGAACAGGCTAATCTGGAATCATCTGGATAGAAAGTGGGATATCTTCTTACTCACAACTCCTATGAGATTTATTCAACTTCCTGGTTATTCTCCACTGATTAGTGGTTCCAAATAAAGCTTCTTAGATCGTGGTTCATCCTGGTTTGATAAGAATCATGAAGATATTGCCATATGTCCGAACAGGCTAATCTGGAATCATCTGGATAGAAAGTGGGATATCTTCTTACTCACAACTCCTATGAGATTTATTCAACTTCCTGGTTATTCTCCACTGATTAGTGGTTCCAAATAAAGCTTCTTAGATCGTGGTTCATCCTGGTTTGATAAGAATCATGAAGATATTGCCATATGTCCGAACAGGCTAATCTGGAATCATCTGGATAGAAAGTGGGATATCTTCTTACTCACAACTCCTATGAGATTTATTCAACTTCCTGGTTATTCTCCACTGATTAGTGGTTCCAAATAAAGCTTCTTAGATCGTGGTTCATCCTGGTTTGATAAGAATCATGAAGATATTGCCATATGTCCGAACAGGCTAATCTGGAATCATCTGGATAGAAAGTGGGATATCTTCTTACTCACAACTCCTATGAGATTTATTCAACTTCCTGGTTATTCTCCACTGATTAGTGGTTCCAAATAAAGCTTCTTAGATCGTGGTTCATCCTGGTTTGATAAGAATCATGAAGATATTGCCATATGTCCGAACAGGCTAATCTGGAATCATCTGGATAGAAAGTGGGATATCTTCTTACTCACAACTCCTATGAGATTTATTCAACTTCCTGGTTATTCTCCACTGATTAGTGGTTCCAAATAAAGCTTCTTAGATCGTGGTTCATCCTGGTTTGATAAGAATCATGAAGATATTGCCATATGTCCGAACAGGCTAATCTGGAATCATCTGGATAGAAAGTGGGATATCTTCTTACTCACAACTCCTATGAGATTTATTCAACTTCCTGGTTATTCTCCACTGATTAGTGGTTCCAAATAAAGCTTCTTAGATCGTGGTTCATCCTGGTTTGATAAGAATCATGAAGATATTGCCATATGTCCGAACAGGCTAATCTGGAATCATCTGGATAGAAAGTGGGATATCTTCTTACTCACAACTCCTATGAGATTTATTCAACTTCCTGGTTATTCTCCACTGATTAGTGGTTCCAAATAAAGCTTCTTAGATCGTGGTTCATCCTGGTTTGATAAGAATCATGAAGATATTGCCATATGTCCGAACAGGCTAATCTGGAATCATCTGGATAGAAAGTGGGATATCTTCTTACTCACAACTCCTATGAGATTTATTCAACTTCCTGGTTATTCTCCACTGATTAGTGGTTCCAAATAAAGCTTCTTAGATCGTGGTTCATCCTGGTTTGATAAGAATCATGAAGATATTGCCATATGTCCGAACAGGCTAATCTGGAATCATCTGGATAGAAAGTGGGATATCTTCTTACTCACAACTCCTATGAGATTTATTCAACTTCCTGGTTATTCTCCACTGATTAGTGGTTCCAAATAAAGCTTCTTAGATCGTGGTTCATCCTGGTTTGATAAGAATCATGAAGATATTGCCATATGTCCGAACAGGCTAATCTGGAATCATCTGGATAGAAAGTGGGATATCTTCTTACTCACAACTCCTATGAGATTTATTCAACTTCCTGGTTATTCTCCACTGATTAGTGGTTCCAAATAAAGCTTCTTAGATCGTGGTTCATCCTGGTTTGATAAGAATCATGAAGATATTGCCATATGTCCGAACAGGCTAATCTGGAATCATCTGGATAGAAAGTGGGATATCTTCTTACTCACAACTCCTATGAGATTTATTCAACTTCCTGGTTATTCTCCACTGATTAGTGGTTCCAAATAAAGCTTCTTAGATCGTGGTTCATCCTGGTTTGATAAGAATCATGAAGATATTGCCATATGTCCGAACAGGCTAATCTGGAATCATCTGGATAGAAAGTGGGATATCTTCTTACTCACAACTCCTATGAGATTTATTCAACTTCCTGGTTATTCTCCACTGATTAGTGGTTCCAAATAAAGCTTCTTAGATCGTGGTTCATCCTGGTTTGATAAGAATCATGAAGATATTGCCATATGTCCGAACAGGCTAATCTGGAATCATCTGGATAGAAAGTGGGATATCTTCTTACTCACAACTCCTATGAGATTTATTCAACTTCCTGGTTATTCTCCACTGATTAGTGGTTCCAAATAAAGCTTCTTAGATCGTGGTTCATCCTGGTTTGATAAGAATCATGAAGATATTGCATATGTCCGAACAGGCTAATCTGGAATCATCTGGATAGAAAGTGGGATATCTTCTTACTCACAACTCCTATGAGATTTATTCAACTTCCTGGTTATTCTCCACTGATTAGTGGTTCCAAATAAAGCTTCTTAGATCGTGGTTCATCCTGGTTTGATAAGAATCATGAAGATATTGCCATATGTCCGAACAGGCTAATCTGGAATCATCTGGATAGAAAGTGGGATATCTTCTTACTCACAACTCCTATGAGATTTATTCAACTTCCTGGTTATTCTCCACTGATTAGTGGTTCCAAATAAAGCTTCTTAGATCGTGGTTCATCCTGGTTTGATAAGAATCATGAAGATATTGCCATATGTCCGAACAGGCTAATCTGGAATCATCTGGATAGAAAGTGGGATATCTTCTTACTCACAACTCCTATGAGATTTATTCAACTTCCTGGTTATTCTCCACTGATTAGTGGTTCCAAATAAAGCTTCTTAGATCGTGGTTCATCCTGGTTTGATAAGAATCATGAAGATATTGCCATATGTCCGAACAGGCTAATCTGGAATCATCTGGATAGAAAGTGGGATATCTTCTTACTCACAACTCCTATGAGATTTATTCAACTTCCTGGTTATTCTCCACTGATTAGTGGTTCCAAATAAAGCTTCTTAGATCGTGGTTCATCCTGGTTTGATAAGAATCATGAAGATATTGGCATATGTCCGAACAGGCTAATCTGGAATCATCTGGATAGAAAGTGGGATATCTTCTTACTCACAACTCCTATGAGATTTATTCAACTTCCTGGTTATTCTCCACTGATTAGTGGTTCCAAATAAAGCTTCTTAGATCGTGGTTCATCCTGGTTTGATAAGAATCATGAAGATATTGCCATATGTCCGAACAGGCTAATCTGGAATCATCTGGATAGAAAGTGGGATATCTTCTTACTCACAACTCCTATGAGATTTATTCAACTTCCTGGTTATTCTCCACTGATTAGTGGTTCCAAATAAAGCTTCTTAGATCGTGGTTCATCCTGGTTTGATAAGAATCATGAAGATATTGCCATATGTCCGAACAGGCTAATCTGGAATCATCTGGATAGAAAGTGGGATATCTTCTTACTCACAACTCCTATGAGATTTATTCAACTTCCTGGTTATTCTCCACTGATTAGTGGTTCCAAATAAAGCTTCTTAGATCGTGGTTCATCCTGGTTTGATAAGAATCATGAAGATATTGCCATATGTCCGAACAGGCTAATCTGGAATCATCTGGATAGAAAGTGGGATATCTTCTTACTCACAACTCCTATGAGATTTATTCAACTTCCTGGTTATTCTCCACTGATTAGTGGTTCCAAATAAAGCTTCTTAGATCGTGGTTCATCCTGGTTTGATAAGAATCATGAAGATATTGCCATATGTCCGAACAGGCTAATCTGGAATCATCTGGATAGAAAGTGGGATATCTTCTTACTCACAACTCCTATGAGATTTATTCAACTTCCTGGTTATTCTCCACTGATTAGTGGTTCCAAATAAAGCTTCTTAGATCGTGGTTCATCCTGGTTTGATAAGAATCATGAAGATATTGCCATATGTCCGAACAGGCTAATCTGGAATCATCTGGATAGAAAGTGGGATATCTTCTTACTCACAACTCCTATGAGATTTATTCAACTTCCTGGTTATTCTCCACTGATTAGTGGTTCCAAATAAAGCTTCTTAGATCGTGGTTCATCCTGGTTTGATAAGAATCATGAAGATATTGCCATATGTCCGAACAGGCTAATCTGGAATCATCTGGATAGAAAGTGGGATATCTTCTTACTCACAACTCCTATGAGATTTATTCAACTTCCTGGTTATTCTCCACTGATTAGTGGTTCCAAATAAAGCTTCTTAGATCGTGGTTCATCCTGGTTTGATAAGAATCATGAAGATATTGCCATATGTCCGAACAGGCTAATCTGGAATCATCTGGATAGAAAGTGGGATATCTTCTTACTCACAACTCCTATGAGATTTATTCAACTTCCTGGTTATTCTCCACTGATTAGTGGTTCCAAATAAAGCTTCTTAGATCGTGGTTCATCCTGGTTTGATAAGAATCATGAAGATATTGCCATATGTCCGAACAGGCTAATCTGGAATCATCTGGATAGAAAGTGGGATATCTTCTTACTCACAACTCCTATGAGATTTATTCAACTTCCTGGTTATTCTCCACTGATTAGTGGTTCCAAATAAAGCTTCTTAGATCGTGGTTCATCCTGGTTTGATAAGAATCATGAAGATATTGGCATATGTCCGAACAGGCTAATCTGGAATCATCTGGATAGAAAGTGGGATATCTTCTTACTCACAACTCCTATGAGATTTATTCAACTTCCTGGTTATTCTCCACTGATTAGTGGTTCCAAATAAAGCTTCTTAGATCGTGGTTCATCCTGGTTTGATAAGAATCATGAAGATATTGCCATATGTCCGAACAGGCTAATCTGGAATCATCTGGATAGAAAGTGGGATATCTTCTTACTCACAACTCCTATGAGATTTATTCAACTTCCTGGTTATTCTCCACTGATTAGTGGTTCCAAATAAAGCTTCTTAGATCGTGGTTCATCCTGGTTTGATAAGAATCATGAAGATATTGCCATATGTCCGAACAGGCTAATCTGGAATCATCTGGATAGAAAGTGGGATATCTTCTTACTCACAACTCCTATGAGATTTATTCAACTTCCTGGTTATTCTCCACTGATTAGTGGTTCCAAATAAAGCTTCTTAGATCGTGGTTCATCCTGGTTTGATAAGAATCATGAAGATATTGCCATATGTCCGAACAGGCTAATCTGGAATCATCTGGATAGAAAGTGGGATATCTTCTTACTCACAACTCCTATGAGATTTATTCAACTTCCTGGTTATTCTCCACTGATTAGTGGTTCCAAATAAAGCTTCTTAGATCGTGGTTCATCCTGGTTTGATAAGAATCATGAAGATATTGCCATATGTCCGAACAGGCTAATCTGGAATCATCTGGATAGAAAGTGGGATATCTTCTTACTCACAACTCCTATGAGATTTATTCAACTTCCTGGTTATTCTCCACTGATTAGTGGTTCCAAATAAAGCTTCTTAGATCGTGGTTCATCCTGGTTTGATAAGAATCATGAAGATATTGCCATATGTCCGAACAGGCTAATCTGGAATCATCTGGATAGAAAGTGGGATATCTTCTTACTCACAACTCCTATGAGATTTATTCAACTTCCTGGTTATTCTCCACTGATTAGTGGTTCCAAATAAAGCTTCTTAGATCGTGGTTCATCCTGGTTTGATAAGAATCATGAAGATATTGCCATATGTCCGAACAGGCTAATCTGGAATCATCTGGATAGAAAGTGGGATATCTTCTTACTCACAACTCCTATGAGATTTATTCAACTTCCTGGTTATTCTCCACTGATTAGTGGTTCCAAATAAAGCTTCTTAGATCGTGGTTCATCCTGGTTTGATAAGAATCATGAAGATATTGCCATATGTCCGAACAGGCTAATCTGGAATCATCTGGATAGAAAGTGGGATATCTTCTTACTCACAACTCCTATGAGATTTATTCAACTTCCTGGTTATTCTCCACTGATTAGTGGTTCCAAATAAAGCTTCTTAGATCGTGGTTCATCCTGGTTTGATAAGAATCATGAAGATATTGCCATATGTCCGAACAGGCTAATCTGGAATCATCTGGATAGAAAGTGGGATATCTTCTTACTCACAACTCCTATGAGATTTATTCAACTTCCTGGTTATTCTCCACTGATTAGTGGTTCCAAATAAAGCTTCTTAGATCGTGGTTCATCCTGGTTTGATAAGAATCATGAAGATATTGCCATATGTCCGAACAGGCTAATCTGGAATCATCTGGATAGAAAGTGGGATATCTTCTTACTCACAACTCCTATGAGATTTATTCAACTTCCTGGTTATTCTCCACTGATTAGTGGTTCCAAATAAAGCTTCTTAGATCGTGGTTCATCCTGGTTTGATAAGAATCATGAAGATAATGGCATATGTCCGAACAGGCTAATCTGGAATCATCTGGATAGAAAGTGGGATATCTTCTTACTCACAACTCCTATGAGATTTATTCAACTTCCTGGTTATTCTCCACTGATTAGTGGTTCCAAATAAAGCTTCTTAGATCGTGGTTCATCCTGGTTTGATAAGAATCATGAAGATATTGCCATATGTCCGAACAGGCTAATCTGGAATCATCTGGATAGAAAGTGGGATATCTTCTTACTCACAACTCCTATGAGATTTATTCAACTTCCTGGTTATTCTCCACTGATTAGTGGTTCCAAATAAAGCTTCTTAGATCGTGGTTCATCCTGGTTTGATAAGAATCATGAAGATATTGCCATATGTCCGAACAGGCTAATCTGGAATCATCTGGATAGAAAGTGGGATATCTTCTTACTCACAACTCCTATGAGATTTATTCAACTTCCTGGTTATTCTCCACTGATTAGTGGTTCCAAATAAAGCTTCTTAGATCGTGGTTCATCCTGGTTTGATAAGAATCATGAAGATATTGCCATATGTCCGAACAGGCTAATCTGGAATCATCTGGATAGAAAGTGGGATATCTTCTTACTCACAACTCCTATGAGATTTATTCAACTTCCTGGTTATTCTCCACTGATTAGTGGTTCCAAATAAAGCTTCTTAGATCGTGGTTCATCCTGGTTTGATAAGAATCATGAAGATATTGCCATATGTCCGAACAGGCTAATCTGGAATCATCTGGATAGAAAGTGGGATATCTTCTTACTCACAACTCCTATGAGATTTATTCAACTTCCTGGTTATTCTCCACTGATTAGTGGTTCCAAATAAAGCTTCTTAGATCGTGGTTCATCCTGGTTTGATAAGAATCATGAAGATATTGCCATATGTCCGAACAGGCTAATCTGGAATCATCTGGATAGAAAGTGGGATATCTTCTTACTCACAACTCCTATGAGATTTATTCAACTTCCTGGTTATTCTCCACTGATTAGTGGTTCCAAATAAAGCTTCTTAGATCGTGGTTCATCCTGGTTTGATAAGAATCATGAAGATATTGCCATATGTCCGAACAGGCTAATCTGGAATCATCTGGATAGAAAGTGGGATATCTTCTTACTCACAACTCCTATGAGATTTATTCAACTTCCTGGTTATTCTCCACTGATTAGTGGTTCCAAATAAAGCTTCTTAGATCGTGGTTCATCCTGGTTTGATAAGAATCATGAAGATATTGCCATATGTCCGAACAGGCTAATCTGGAATCATCTGGATAGAAAGTGGGATATCTTCTTACTCACAACTCCTATGAGATTTATTCAACTTCCTGGTTATTCTCCACTGATTAGTGGTTCCAAATAAAGCTTCTTAGATCGTGGTTCATCCTGGTTTGATAAGAATCATGAAGATATTGCCATATGTCCGAACAGGCTAATCTGGAATCATCTGGATAGAAAGTGGGATATCTTCTTACTCACAACTCCTATGAGATTTATTCAACTTCCTGGTTATTCTCCACTGATTAGTGGTTCCAAATAAAGCTTCTTAGATCGTGGTTCATCCTGGTTTGATAAGAATCATGAAGATATTGCCATATGTCCGAACAGGCTAATCTGGAATCATCTGGATAGAAAGTGGGATATCTTCTTACTCACAACTCCTATGAGATTTATTCAACTTCCTGGTTATTCTCCACTGATTAGTGGTTCCAAATAAAGCTTCTTAGATCGTGGTTCATCCTGGTTTGATAAGAATCATGAAGATATTGCCATATGTCCGAACAGGCTAATCTGGAATCATCTGGATAGAAAGTGGGATATCTTCTTACTCACAACTCCTATGAGATTTATTTAACTTCCTGGTTATTCTCCACTGATTAGTGGTTCCAAATAAAGCTTCTTAGATCGTGGTTCATCCTGGTTTGATAAGAATCATGAAGATATGCCATATGTCCGAACAGGCTAATCTGGAATCATCTGGATAGAAAGTGGGATATCTTCTTAATCACAACTCCTATTATGATTTTAGAGAATAAGAATGGTATTGAGAGAATAGAGAAGAAATAGAGAGAATCCGAGAGAAGAGAAAGATTGTTTGTAAAGAGATTAGTAGATTATGTAACCATTGTTGCAAAGCTTAAGAGAAAATGTGTCTCTGATTTCTTATCTCAAAATGTCGACAATACAAGAGTATATAAAGAGGAGAAGAGTAAAGACTAGGGTGGTCAGAACACTATTCAAAGCATGTGGAGTCAAGGCAATACTTGGCTAAGATTGCACACATGCTTTGGTCAAAAGGTGAAAGGGGCGCGCCTTGCTTTACAGGCTGTCTCGGTCTGGCTGAGCTTAAGGATAAGAAACCTTATCCTCCAACGGTCAGTAACAGTATGCATTCTTCCCTTAAGCTCTCCATCCCTCCTTACTTCACTTATGGTCGACCTTGTACCTTCCTTGAGTTGCAAGTCTCCAAATAGTGTATAGTAACTCTTGTAATAGTAAATAGTAGTCATGTTACTATTTACTATTACACCACTTCTCCCAAATGATCCCTTAGCTTCATAACCCCATTCTGAACTCTTCCTCACCATTTATACACTTCAGTTTAACACTCCCCCTCAAGCTTGACCATATGGAACAAGTCAAGCTTGGACAGCCATGAAACTCTCCTCATTAAAAACCTCACCAAGGAAAACCCAGTGGGACAAAATCTTGATGAGGGAAAAAGAGTGAGAGTTCCATAGCTAAGGGGATCAGCTCCGGCTAGGAGAAAGATCAATGAGTCCTAGTCTGATATGTATGGACTCCATTGTCTTCTGCCTAGCTGCTTTGGTGAACACATCAGCCAACTGATCTTCACTCCTTGTGTAGCAAGGTAAGGTTACTCCGAGCACAATCATCTGCCTAACCTTGTGGCAATCAACCTCTATGTGCTTGGTCCTCTCATGGAACACCGAGTTGGATGCAATGTGAATAGCTGCTTGGTTATCACAATGCATGGTCATTGGTGTGGCTTGATCAATCTCCAAGTGCTTCAGAATCCCTTTGATCCACACCAGCTCGTTTGTAAGCTTCAGCATGGCTCTATACTCAGCTTCTGCACTAGAACAAGAGACCACCTTCTGCTTCTTACTCTTCCAAGTAACCAAGTTCCCACCAATGAAAGTGCAATAGCCAGTAGTTGATCTTCTATCAACCCGGTCTCCTGCCCAATCAGCATCACAGTAGCCCACCACTTCAGTGCTTTTGTTGCAACCCATCCAGACACCAAGACCTTGAGTTCCATTCAGATACATCAACAGCCTTTCCACCATACGCCAGTGATGTTCCTTTGGAGTTTGCATATGTTGACTCACCTGATTCACAGCAAAACAAATGTCAGGCCGTGTGATGGTTAAGTAAATCAACTTACCTACAAGCTTTCTATAAAGCTTTGGATCATGGAATGGCTTGCTATCTTCAATCTCCCCCTCACGTGGAACCTTGTACCCATCCTCCATGGGCATCTTAGCTACCTTGCCTCCATATGCACCTGCATCTTTCAAGAGATCAAGTGTATATTTCCTTTGAGAGATGAACAAGCCTTCCTTGGATCTACATAACTCAATTCCAAGGAAATATTTCATCTCTCCCAAGTCTTTAATCTCAAACACAGATTTGAGAAAGTCCTTAGTTTCCTTGATACCTGCTTTATCAGAACCAGTAATGATAATATCATCCACATATACAAGGATTACAATGATACCTGATGGTGTAACCAGAGTGAATAGGGTATGATCGAGTTCACACTTCCTGAAACCTCTTCCATTCAGTGTGGTGCTTAACTTATGGTACCAAGCTCTAGGTGATTGCTTGAGACCATAGATAGCCTTCTTCAATCTCAACACATTCCCTTTCTTCACTAAGTGTTCAAGACCAGGAGGTGGAAGCATATAGACTTCATCTTCAAGCTCTCCTTGCAAGAAAGCATTCTTGACATCCATTTGCCACAACTCCCACTCTTGGTTCACAGCTAGTGATAGCACAACCCGGATTGTATGGAGCTTAGCAACAGGAGCAAATGTATCTATATAATCTTCTCCTCATGTCTGAGTGAACCCTCTTGCAACTAGTCTGGTCTTGCGCCTATCTATCTTGCCATTTGGAAGATACTTGATGGTGAAGATCCACTTGCTAGTCACTGCCTTCTTCCCTTTAGGTAGTTCACTCTCATACCAAGTATCATTTTTAATCATAGCATCTGCCTCAGCATTGACTGAATCTCTCCATTCTTGTATTAGCATTGCTTCTTCATAGCTTCTTGGAACATAACTTTCATCCAGGCTTACTTGAAAGGCACAATGCTCTTCTGGAAACTCAGCAAACGAGCATACAGCTTGAGAGGGATGCTCCACAGCCTGGGCATTGTAGTACACTCTCGTGTTTACCCAGTTGGAAGCATCTCTCCTTTGCCGTGTGCTTCTCCTTAAGACAGGTACTTGCTGAACTTCTTGCACTGGTTCTGATTGTCCCTCTTGAACTCCACTCGTTTCTTCTTGTTGAGTCTGATCCTCTTGCTCAGACTGACTTCCATTTCCTTCTCCCATCTCATCTTGATCATGATCTCCTTGACCTCCAGCTGGAGGTGTATTGCCTCCCTCATGATCAAGATGAGTGGGTTCTTCAGTTCCATTTGTAGGAGGCGTGTGTTGCCTCCCTTGATCCTGGGTCACTCCTATCCCAAGTCCTTCAAATATCATCCGTAGACTGGCTGCTCTATCAGATGGTCTAGCTAGTTCTTCTAGCTCCTCCCAATTCTTGCCTTGATAATATCCTTTCTCCTCCATGAACTTAACATCTCTGGAGATCAGAACTCTTCTTGCATCCGGATCATAGCACTTGTATCCCTTTTGGGATGTAGAATACCCAATAAACATTGCCTTGGAGCTCTTTGCTTCAAGCTTGTTCCTTGTTTCTCCTGGTACCAGCACATAACACACACAACCAAATACTCTCAAGTGATCTAGCACTGGTTTGTTCTTGTTAAGTACCTCAAAAGGTGCTTGATCCTTCAGTATCTTGGTTGGTGTTCTGTTGATCAAGTAGCAAGCTGCTAAGACAGCATCACTCCAATATCTCTTTGGTACACTTGTTTGAAACATAAGAGCTCGTGCAACTTCCATCAGATGCCGGTTCTTCCTCTCAGCCACACCATTCTGTTGTGGTGTGTAAGGACAGCTAGTTTGATGCAAGATCCCATGCTTGGACAGATAGTCTCTAAAGGCATGACCTATGTACTCTCCACCATTATCAGACCTGAAAATCTTGATCTTGGCATTATATTGGTTAGTCACATAGTTATGAAAATTCTTGAATGCATCTATCACCCTATCCTTTGTTTTAATGAGAGTTATCCAGGTGTATTTCGATTTCTCATCAATGAAGGTGACATAGTACTTGTATCCATCTCTGGATAAACAAGGAGATGTCCACACATCAGAATGGATTAAATCAAAACAATTTTCATAAACAGTAGTTGATCTTTGAAACACAGTTTTACAATGTTTTCCCAAAATACAAGCTTCACAATCATTGTTTTGAAAAACAACACCTGGTAACATCAAGCTTAAAGCTCTAAGGTGAGGATGACCTAGTCTAGCATGCCACAATGCATCATTATTAGAAGAGACTGAATTGAAAGAACAACAGGAACTAGAAATGGGTAAAGTGTCTTGAAGTAGATAGAGCTCTCCCTTGGTAACACCTTGTCCAATGAGCTTTCTACTCTCAATATCCTGAAACATAACCTCATTAGGGGTGAAGATAACATTGCATTGAAGATCATTGGTGCATCTTTTCACAGATAAAAGATTAGAAGTGAACTCGGGCATGTAAAAGGCTTTAGAATCCCTATCAAACAACTTGAGTTTTCCAACTCCTTTGATAGGAATCCTAGCACCATTTGCAATCATAACATGCCCTTGAGCCGGTTCTAAATCTTTAATGAGCTTACAATCACTGATCATGTGATGAGATGCACCTGAATCAATAATCAAAGGCTTATGCATGTTTTGAGCAATATGAGTCCTAGGATGATCATTTCTATTCCGCAAGCTTTCAATCACATCTAGCAACTTATCAGAAACATTCAAGGCTTTTTCAGAAATACAAGCATGCTCAATCATGTCTAGCAACCTATCAGGAACATTTGATACAAGATGAGCATTATATGAGTAGCCAAGAGTGTTTCCGAGTGTGTTACCAGACTCCTTAAGAGCTTTGATGAGGGACTCGATGTCAGACCTCCTTATGGTTTCATTGTCTCCACTCTTACTGCCCAATTGTTGTGATGCCATGGCTTTACCCTCGCTTTCACCTGCCTTCACGCTAGGACTAGCCCCGGATGAACCAGCTCCATTTGCTTCAGCTGAGAGATTTGCTCGTGCATCTCCACCTTTTGTGAACTTCGCCGGTTTGAGGTGTGGGTGTAAGACCCAACACTGGCTCTTCCTATGTCCTGTCTTCTTGCAATGATCACAATCACCCGAGAACCGTTCACCATACTTTCTATCTCCACCTTTGTACATAGCCTTGTTAGCTTGTACTTCTTCAGCCTTGTGCGCCAAGGAAAGATCCTTCTTCCCTCCAAAGAGACCAATAGATCCCTCCTCCTTCTGTAGCTGCGCGCACACCTCTTCCATGGATGGAAGTGTAGTAGACCTCAAGATGTGTGCTATCACATCCTTGTAGGCCGGATCCATTGTCATCATAAGCCCGAACACTTGATCTTGCTCCCTTCTCTCCGCGAGTGTGTCTTGATCAGTAGTGTTGGGTCTCAAGCCCTCCAGCTCGTTCCAAAGAGCTCTGAACTTCCCCAAGTGCTTGGCGAACTCCTCACCATCTTGAACTAGAGCATTGATAGCTCCTTTCAACTCAAACACACGACTTAAGTTGGTTTTGTTACCATAAGTCTTTTGAAGCACCTCCCAAAGATGCTTAGGAGTCTCGCAGTAGCTGTAGGCTTCAAGGAGATGCAGCTCAAGAGATCCCTGAAGCACGGATAGCACCATAAGATCATCTTTCACCCATCGCTTGAACTCAGCTAAAGCTTTCTCCTTTTCCTTCTCGTCTTCATCTTCCTTGGCCACTGGCTTTGTTTGAGCTTCATCCGTGATGTGACTCCAAAGCCCTAGCCTTCCAATAGCTGTTTTCACCAGCCTAGACCACAGCAAGTAGTTGCTTCCTCCCTTGAGAGCAACCGGAACCGAGATCACCTTGTTGTTGTTGTAGTTATCCTCCATGTTTTTCTTCCCGCCAAGAACACTTTTGAATCTTCACTTGAATCGAACTGAAGAACACGAACCCAGATCTCAATACCAAAGCCAACCTGGCTCTGATACCATATGATTTTAGAGAATAAGAATGGTATTGAGAGAATAGAGAAGAAATAGAGAGAATCCGAGAGAAGAGAAAGATTGTTTGTAAAGAGATTAGTAGATTATGTAACCATTGTTGCAAAGCTTAAGAGAAAATGTGTCTCTGATTTCTTATCTCAAAATGTCGACAATACAAGAGTATATAAAGAGGAGAAGAGTAAAGACTAGGTGGTCAGAACACTATTCAAAGCATGTGGAGTCAAGGCAATACTTGGCTAAGATTGCACACATGCTTTGGTCAAAAGGTGAAAGGGGCGCGCCTTGCTTTACAGGCTGTCTCGGTTCTGGCTGAGCTTAAGGATAAGAAACCTTATCCTCCAACGGTCAGTAACAGTATGCATTCTTCCCTTAAGCTCTCCATCCCTCCTTACTTCACTTATGGTCGACCTTGTACTTCCTTGAGTTGCAAGTCTCCAAATAGTGTATAGAACTCTTGTAATAGTAAATAGTAGTCATGTTACTATTACTATTACACCACTTTCTCCCAAATGATCCCTTAGCTTCATAACCCCATTCTGAACTCTTCCTCACCATT
>NW_026617597.1:0-16359 GCF_000801105.2 Raphanus sativus
GATTTTAACCAAATTCGAATGGATACCCAAATATCCATCACTAGCTTAGTCAATATAAAACGATCAAATATTATAAATATACTATTTAATATAAATAAATAAAAACTAAAACTGAAAATTAATACCCGTGCGGTCGCACGGATCAAGATTTAGTTCTAATGAAAACTTATTGCCAACAAAATAAAAATAATTTATTTTTGCAAACACTATGACCTCTGGGTTTGTAAACATTTTAGTTTCTTTTTGCTCTTTGATTTGAAAGCCAATTTCCAAAAAGAAAAAACAAAACAAAAAATTAATGAAAAAGTAGGGGTGTATTAGCTCTTCTCACAAGTACGACTCGAAAGCCCTAGCGTGGAATCACCAGACGATGAGATTCCAGGTGCACATGCCGCTCCGTCGACAGTTCTTCAGCACATCGGTGAAAAGTGCAACATGTGAGAGGTTGATCTCCGCTCTCTCCGAATTTTATAGGCAGAAGAATCTTAATTTGTCCTCAAATCCGTCCCATAAGATATCTTCACACGTCAAACCCGTTAATACACCCATCTCATTTCGTTCCATTTTCTCCGGGCTTAGGTGGCAGAACAATCCTTCCCTGGTATCATTCCTACAGTATGCTACGCCTGTCGATGTATCCTCGCTTTCCTCGCTAAGTCTTAATCCCAACTTCAAAGATACTGTGTCCTGTCATGCATCTGTCCTCCATGTTTTGACATCACATGGAATCTCGTGTCACGTCCCTAAGATCTTCATATCCATGACAAAGATGTGCGATACGGTGAAAGAATCTATGTTAGTTGCTGATTTCTCTAGGAGGTTTAAGTCTCAGCTTACTCCTAAATGCTACCACGCCTTGTTGGATTTATTGGCTAGATATGATGTGGTCGTCGAGATGAAGAAAGTTTATTCAGAGTTGTTGGAGAAAGGTATGGTCTCTTCTCGGGGTACTTACACACCCAATCTCATGATTGAGTCGTATTGCAAGCTTGGATATGTGGTTGAGTCGAGACAGTATCTCTGTAAGATGATCCAAGCTGGCTTGGCTCCTGATCATGTCACGTTTACATCTTTGGTTCTTGGTCACTGTAGAAGACACCATGTGGAAGCTGCTTTCCGTGTTTTCAATGAGATGGTAGATCATGGGTGTGCACAACGCTATGAGAAACTCATATTAGAGATCTGTGGAGTTGGGAATCTGGAAATAGCGAAGAGGGTGTTGGATCAGATGTTTAAAGAAGGAATAATTCCAAATGATATGGTTTTTATTGCATTTGTTAACTGTTGCTGCAAGCTGCAAAAGTATGGAGAAGCTGTGAAGATTGTGGAATATATGATTCGTTGTGGTCACTTACTGCCATTTGGGTATTGCAAAACGTTGGTTTACTGGTTGTATAGCGTAGGAGAAAAGAAGAGAGCAGGATCAGTTATAAAGATGCTGCTTTGCTCTGGCTTCTACCATGATGAACTTGCTTGTGAAAACTGGCTTAACCTAGGGGAGAATGGCTCATTTCTACACCTTCTCTTTTATGAGTTACAACCGTCATCTGCTTTGTTTTTGTAACGTTGACGAATAAACTATATGTTAATTGTTTTCTTACGAGTTTAAAATGTGAGCATAGAGGTTAACAATTTTGTTGTTGAATTTATATCCCATAGTGGTTGCCACACTAAAAAAATCACAAAAACATTCAAAGTAATTATGGCTGTCAATTGGACGCACAACAACTAAGAAGAAGAAATGAAGATGAAGATGAAGATTCTTGCGTTTCAAGTAACTGTTTTTTAATGTTCAGACAAGTACTATTTAGAAACAAAAACCCATTTACTTGGTAAAGAAGAAGCATGTGAAGAAAGAATGCGTTGAGAAATACTACACATGAGATTCTTTAATTGGACTTAAAGGATAATGTTGTCACAAAAAGCATATGTGCATATTGGGCTAAATCATTATCTCAGAATCCCAGTTGATATTCTTACTTAAAACCCCTCTCAAACACTTAAAGCCACTGAATCTTGCCATGAAACCTTCCTCTCGTCTCTGCATATCCGAAACTTCATTTCTCTATGTAGCTCATCGATTCCATTACCAAGCATCGCGTTATTTGTTGCTTCAGGGACCATTTGTTCACCATTCGCTTCCGGTTTCTCTTCTGCTATGTACAACCAAAAGTGCAAAACCCACAACAAAACCAAGCTCTGAACAATTTTTCGGTTCTCAAGACTTCAACAAAAAGAAGAGCCCAAAAACAACACAAGTTGTTTTGGCTTTACCAAGATCTGATTTAGGTCAATGCCCTGGACTTTGTCAGTGACAAACGAATAAGATAGTTAAATCTTAGGAAATAAGCTAGCTGTTAGAGTTCTTCTTGCGTCTCAAGTTACCTTGCATGATATTCAGACAGCTTCGTTATTTCGATTAGTTTGGTTACATGAAACCTGTTATATTTTAAAAAAACGACACAAAGTAGTATACATGTTGGCGGTACTTCTGCAATTGTTCCTACGAAATTCATTATTTTATTGTTAGTTTTATTGTTGGCCATTATCAACTGATTAGTTTTTGGTTCCGGTGAACGGCGTTGCATATTTAAACATAAATGTAGACTATTGTAAATAAAACTTGTGATGATACCTTTTGCTAACGAAAGGATTATACAAACCAACATATATAACAAATATTTTCTTACAAATTAAAAGAAAGTGACACTTTCAATACAAATCTACAGGCGTCTCCTTGGTCGCAAGGTTGGAGGATTTGGTTATCCTAGCTTGATCTCTTTCAAATTCTTCAGCGTAGAGGTACTTGTTGTAATACAATGGCTAGTCCAGTAACTGCACCCGAACAAGTCCAAGTACTCTAGATTCGAACATTTTTGACATAGTTTGGAAAGAGCTCTATCAGTCAGTGTGGAGAATCGAAGTTCCAGGTGCTTCACCTGACTCATGTGTTTAAGAATACTAAGTGCATCCGCATTCCCTAACGTTTCGAAACATAGATCCCGCTGCCGCACGTATGTGCATTGCCGCTTCAACCTCCTGATCTCCGAAGGCGGCATCAAATTGCGTTTCAGAATATGAATATTCTTGCAATTCGTACCCACTAGTTCAATACAATAACCAGATATTAAATAAGAGCAGCTTATATCGAGCTCTTTAAGCTTAGTGCAGTTTAATGCTATCTTCCTCATGGACTGAACAGTAACCTTTGGGCTATACGTAGCCCCAAGTACTTCAAGATTAGGACATCTGCAAATCAAGATTTGATCAAACTTCTGCGATTAACCTCAACTGAACCAATCAAACAGAAAGGTGTGTACCTTTCGGCCACGTAGGAGAGAGATTGATCTGTACAATGCCTGACTCGAATCTCCTTGAGACCGCCATTGCTCTTGTCCACAACAGACCGGATGGTTGAGTCAACCTTTTCCTCAAATTCGGAACTCCACCAGTGGTTTGAATCTTCGGAAGACAGAAACTCACCTTCGAGGTCCAAGAGAGTGTTGAGGGACGGTTCTTGGCATAGCTTCGTCCATGTTTTGCAGACCAGCATCGGTCCGTTCCATCGTTGACCAATGCTCAGACGTGAGAAGATGTCGAGGAGACATTCTGGAGTCAACTCTGTCCAGTCAGGGAGGACTCTAGATCCCATCTGATTGAGAACGAATTGAAGATTGTTAGATCCTAGTGATTGAATATGTTTGCAATGAATATCTTACCACGAAGAACCGATCAAATTATGTGTAATAAAGCGGAGTCTATATATATATATATTAAGTTTCGGAATTCTTGTTTCTTGATTTACCTTTTCTATTAAGAAACCTACTCCGCGTTTCCGTGGTCGCTGACTTCCTTTAGGGAGAGAGCTTTGTGGTTTAGTCTTTGTTTAGTCTTTTAAACTCTCCAGCTATTTGAGCTTAGCCATTTCTAGGTCATTTAAAACATAAATTAAATGAGATGAACTGGACGAGACGTTTTACAAGATTTTCAAAATATCTTGTTATTCAGAAAATAATTTTGAAAAACATTTAAAGTTATGCGTTGTCGAACGTAAAATTTATGTAAAATCATTTATGATCTCCGATTAATTTATTTACAGTTTATAAAATATGTATCAAATTCATTGTTATTCACATCTAAACGTGTTATTTGGAGAGAATTCAAAATAAAAATGATTTAAAAAAATCTAAGGCTGTTGCTTCTCTACAATCAATTGCTTCCCTCTATTAACAATGTTACACTTGATTAGTTTTGAGTTAGAAGGATAACTCAAAAATGTTACCAATCACCAAGTAGTTTTATTTTCTTGAGTTTGATGTTTGATTTATGATGTGTTATGCTTGATTTATAATTTTGAGTTATTTCTTTCAATTCTAATTCAACATGTCACCAATAAAAGCTAATAATTTTCCTTCTTAAACGGAATTTTACCAATGAATAACGAAATGTTGTGGGTTTTTTTTCCCTCTTTCAGTCTTTCATGCATGGTGGAGTGACTCTCCTAAGATTCATCACTAGCCGAGCCATAAGCTCTCAATCAATTCATCGCTTCAAATTAGTGTGTATATAGTCAGTCAAAATTTCAACAAATTCTTTGTGACTCACACAAAAGAAAAAAGCTGTGACCACATAGTCTAAGCGGCTCACGGAAACAAGGACCAGAACACAAGAGACATGATCATGTAGGAGTTCAAGTATGATCTTCGTGCGTCCTCATCATTACTGGTCTCTTGTCTCGTGGTATCAATGTCCAACAAGTCTTTCTGGTTATCAACGTTGATGTGAAAAATAAAGTTGGCTATATCAAGTAAAACAGATCAAATCATTTGTTAAAATATTATCAATTTCATCTAAAACTATAACATTCAGATTTGTTTTTACAATCAAGAAATTCGAACAAACCACCTTGAACTTACAAAAAATCTAAAAAATTATTGCTAAAAATATTATTGACAACAATAAATTTTAAATTACATTTTAAAACACCTAGTTCAATAACACTGTTTTAGTTAGATACAGAAATTGCAGGCAGATTTGTTATGGCATATGAAGAGAGCGAGTAAAAGAACATTCACCACATAAAATGAGATTCTGTAATCACCAAATTGGATGTTGGAACATATGAAAATTATGATTTCAAACTGATCAAATCTTCATATATCTACTACACCTGTGCATATATAAAAACCCTTTAAAGCATATGTGCATATTGGGGTAAATCACAATATCTCAGAATCCTACTTGATATTCTTACTTAAATCCCTTCTCAAACACTCAAAGCCACTGGATCTTGCCATGAAACCTTCCTCTTCACTGCTGTTCTGTTCAACTCTTTCTCCACGTCTCTGCATATCGGCAACTTCATTCCACCACGTAGATCATCGATTCCATCACCAAGCACTTCCTTCTTTGTTGCCTCAGCGAGCACTTGTCCACCATTCGCTTCCGGTTCCTCTTCTTCTCTCTACAATCAAACATGCAAACACACACACACAAAATCAAGTTCTGTTCAGTTTCTCAATTCTCAAGAAAAGGAAGAGCCAAACATGACAAGTTGTTGTGGCTTTTACCGAGATCTGGTTTAGGTCAAACCCCGTGGGGAATTTGTCAGTGCTCCTCCCATCTCCATTAAGATCAGGAAGAGGAGTGGTGTTTGACAGAACCTCGTTCCCTCTCGTCCTTTTCGGATTCTTATTGTCCAATTCACAATTTGCATTATCTAATAACGCCGCCAATGCTTCCTTCTTCTCATTGCAAATTGTATCCTTGTGTCTAGGAGCAGAGTACTTCTTTCTTTTGCCACTCTGTTTACTAGGCACCTTCAACATGTCGGGAGATGTTTCAAGAGTTTGGTCTTGCTTCAAGTGTTTGTATCTACGTCTCAAGAACCTACCCGTTTTTTAATCAAAACACACACTCAGTAAGCCAATTAAACGTTGGAGTGTGGTTGAATCATGTAAAAAACTGACAAGAAGATGAGAGAGATTCATCAATATACCTAACTTCTGCGTCAAGGTTTGATCGTCTCTGTTTCATCATCTCCAACTTCCTCATCTTAAACTCTGTTTCCTGAGAATACAAAAAAAGAAAAGTTGAAAGCTTTATCTTATATTTGCTCCATCAGAATCAAACCCAACAATTCAAAATCGCCGGATCCAGAGACAATTGAAGAGGGGAACCCTAATTACCTTTTGCAAGTCGTGATAATCCTGCATAAGGGATTGATGCTTGAACATGATCCTGGGATCGACGGAATCAGTGATCTCCTTCATCGGATCCGATCAGAGAATCGCAGATACGGAAGAAGAAGAAGAAGAAGAAGAAGAAAAAGGTAGAGAGAGAAGGGGAAAAGGGGATTAGGTTTAAATGTAGGAGGAAGAGTCTTATTCCTTGTATGAAACTCTCTTCTTGACCAATGACTTATGAACCCACAAAGCAGAAGCCACCACATCATTACAATTTCTTAGATTGAAATTTGTAAATTAAATTTTTTGAATTTTCCTTTTTTTTTTCTTTTTTGGTTGAGATGAGTCTATGAGACAGACCAGACAAGCAAACAGAAAACTAGGCGTAGTCATGAAGATGGGTAAAGGAAGAGGAAGGAAAAAAAAATATTTTCTTTTATGTTATGTCTTTTTGGAAAGTTGCAGAAGGGGGCATTGAATTGCTGACTAATTAACAGGAAAAAGGTTCTTTCTTTATTGTGTTTATATTTTATGATAATTATAGGTTTATGTCTTTGTGTGTGGTGGGTTTGATGATTGGTGGAGATTTGAATTTTAAAAAGCACATATGGATGGGTCATTGAAGAAGAGATAAAGAAATGAAATTTTGTAGATTGATAATTAGAAGAGATGGGGTCTTGAGTTGAGAGAGACATCAAAAATTAAAGAATTGGGAAATAAGAAAAGAAACAGAAGGAGAAGAAAACTATGGAGGAGGAAACTGAAATGAGAGATGACTGCTCTTGGTGTGTATGTGTGTATGAATTGGACCCATCCTGTGAGACTTACCATTATACCCTTAGAAATCATTAATTTTTTTTGTTAAAAATGCTTACTAATAAAAAAGTGTTTGAGAAATAAATTTTTTGTTGACAAGTTAAGAGCAAAAAAAAAGTTTGAGCCGAAAGCAAAAGCCAAAATGCCCAAGTTGCTAGAGCCCAAATATTTGTAAGTGTGATATTAATTGGGAAAATTGCTAATAGAGAACAAAAAAACAAGGGTGTTGTCCCTTTGGTATAAATCATTTTTTGTCCAATTTTTCTCCTTTTTACCCTTTCTATTTCTGAAAACTAATGAAATAAATACTTTTGTGAATCAAAAAAAATATTAAAAATACAAACAATTAATAAAACACCAATATACACATGCTGATATTTTTTTTGTTTTCAAAAAGTTGATAAATAAGAATTTGAAAATACGTTCCACTAAAGGTAGAATGTGCCTTCTACGGAAAATGGTATAGTAGAAAGCGTTTTCTAAAATAAACATGGTCATCTACTATTTTTAGAACGTACATTCTACTGTTTACTAATTTTCTAAAAAAGTGGAATGCGCATTCTACTAATCCTAAAGCTATCTACTTTTCGTCTGGAAGCATCTTCTACTTTTATTAAGTATTCTAAATTTCGCGGAATGTGTTTTCTAAAATGTACTCTTCCGTCTACTAAAAGTAGAATGCGTGTTCTGGATTTTTGTCAATGTTCTAAACTTTTAGAATGCGCCTTCTACGGATAAGATTACCTGATTTTTGCGAAAATTAATGAAAATTTCAGTTATGGAAATATTCTAAAAATCTTCTAAAAATATTCTAACTTCCTAAAACGTGTTATTTTCGATTTTGCTTGTCAAATTTTTTTAAAAAATGATTTTCCCTTGTCTTATTCATTAATCTATGGTTTTTCCATAGTTTTCTTTTGTTTTTTTTTCACAAACTCTTGTTCACTATGATACATATCTATACAACATGTGGTGTTTTGAAATTAGGTGCATTTTTTTGTAAAATTTTATTTTTACTTTATAAAGTTTACAAATTTATTTTTATTAAAAACATTTTTAAAATTTATATTTTTATTAAAAAGTTTGATAAAATTAAAATGGTTACAAACGTTTTAAACTTTTTATAAAAAAAAACTTTGTAAAATGTTTCTTTTTATAAAGTTAGTTTAAAGTTTTTATTAATTTTTTTGTAAATTTTTATTTTTATTTTATAAATTTTAAATTTTTTATTTAATTACAATTTTATTTAAAAAGTTTTAAACTTTTTATAAAAATAAAGCTTTGTAAAATGTTTTTAATAAGTTTATTTAACGTTTTTATTAAAAAAATTTGTAAATTATTTTTATTTTTACAAAGTTTATTTTTATTAAATAAAATTTTTAAAAGTTTTATTTTATTTTCCCTTTTTAAAACGTTTTTAATTATTATTTTTTAAATTCTTTTAGTTTACTGTGTTTAATAAAACTTTACACAAACTATATAAAATTTGTAAATTTTATAAAAATAAAATAAAACCTTACAAAAGTTTTTAATAAAAAGTTTAAACAAACTTTATAAAAATACATTTAATTTTTTTCATTAAAAATTTTGATAAAATTAAAAAGTTTACAAACATTTTAAACTTTTTATAAAAAATATAAATTTGTTAACTGTTTTTTATTAGGTTGATTTAACGTTTTTTATTTAAAAAAATTTGTAAATTATTTTTTTTATTTTTATTAAGTTTTACAAAATTTATTTTTATTAAAAAAAATATAAGTTTTTATTTTTATTTTCCCTTTTTAAATGTTTTAATTATTATTTTTTAAAATTCTATTAATTTAATGTGTTTAATTAGATTAATCAAGGGTTAGTTTTGGGATTATGAAAGAAATTATACTAAAAGGACAACTAAATGATAGTTTTATACTATAAGGACAACCATGCTGAATTTTTGTTCCGTTTTGGCAATTTTCCCTTAATTGTTTGTCTCCTTGGGTTTGCTCATCTAACCAATGGCTTTGATGGCCCAGTATAAAATATAACTTACCTTTTAGTACAAAAGAACAGAATCATGCATCAAAAATTGCCGCGTTCGTGTCGTGTGTCGTTTACTCGCAGTCAATGGGGACATCGACGCCGTCCGTGACCATGACACCGGCTTCCGAGAAGCCAAGTGCGGTTCCACTTTCATTTTGTTTTGTTTGTTTATTCTTATTTTTTCTTACCTAAACAAAATTTGTAGTTCGTGTCTGAAACTGGGATTTCAAGCTTACAATATTCAGATTTGCATTTTTCTCTTTCTAAATATTCATATTCCAACTAAGAGTATGATTAATGAAAGTCTCTCTAAATATAACACACCGGAATTTTTTATATTAAATTAATGAATATTTCAAATAAAAACAGTAAAAATCCACACCTAAAATATATTAAAATTCCTCAAATAAGAGATACTGGTGTGAATTTATCAAATTTTAAAAAATTCTTATCAATTTAATATAAATATATCCTGGTTTTACATTTGATGAAAAAAATTATAATGACAGAAATAATTTCGATAAAAAAATTAAATAAATCAATAGAAATACTCAAATTTATACTCCTAGACCTTTGACCAACAAAAAATAGTCTCCTACCCCAGGAAAAAAAAATATTAACCCTTATATATAACAGAAATCAATTAGCGGAACATAATTCTCACGTTTAATTTTTTTTTTCGTCGTCGTCTCTCTCTCTCGCGCTCTGTAAAGTTATTATCTTTCTTATTCGCTTTGGGCAAATTGCACCCAAGAAAGCAAACAGGAATCAAAGGTTCGGATCCTCCTCTGCGATTCGTTAGTTTCCTCCCGCGAAATCCTCTTACTTGTGTTGTCAATTTCGAATCGAAACACGAGATCTCTTATCTTCTATTCGATTTCCTGATCCGTGAATATGATTGCTTCATTGACTAGATCAGATCCGTTTCTCGATTGTTTCCATGTTATTTGATTTGTTCAATTTGATTAGGGCACGGAATTGAAGAATCGAAGAATGTTAGAACAGCTATTGATCTTCACACGAGGAGGACTAATCCTCTGGACATGCAAGGAGCTCGGCAACGCTCTCAAAGGCTCACCCATCGACACTCTGATCCGCTCCTGTCTCCTCGAGGAGCGATCCGGCGAAGTCTCCTTCAACTACGAGTCCTACACTCTCAAGTGGACCTTCCACAACGACCTCGGCCTCGTCTTCGTCGCCGTCTATCAGCGGATCCTCCACCTGCTCTACGTGGACGACCTGCTTTCCATGGTCAAGGAGAGCTTCTCCGAGATCTATGATCCTAAACGGATGAGTTACGATGATTTCGATGAGAGGTTTAGGCAGCTTAGGGAGGAAGCTGAGGCCCGTGGGGAGGAGCTGAGGAAGGTGAAGCCTGTGAGCAGTGTTAAGAAGCAAGGGCAGGTGTCAAAGTCTGGTCTTGATGGAGGAAAGAAGAGTGGTGGATCGAAGAAGGATGATGGAGATGGGAATAAAGATAAAGTCGGTAGCTTGATGATGACTAATGGTCACTCCAATGGGAATCATAAGATGGAAGATGACGCTGACAAGACTGATCTTGCTAACGGGAAAGAGAACACGGCTGATAATGTTGTACTTGATCCGAGTAAGCTTATGAAGCTGAGGAGCAAAGGTGTGAGGGGTAGAGGGGGTTTGAGGAAAACTGACAGTATAGGTAATAAAAGTTCCAAGGTTACTGCTGCGGAACCGCCGAAGAAGGCGACCAAGAAGAATAGGGTTTGGGATGATGCGGCTCCTAAACAAGTGAAGTTGGACTTTACGGACTCCGTTGATGAGAGTGGGAACGGTGATCATGTGGATGTTGTGGCTGCTGACCAAGGAGAGAGTATGATGGACAAGGAAGAGGTTTTTAGCAGTGATGGTGAAAGTGAAGATGGTGATGATGATGACGAACCAAGAAGTGATGAGAAACCTGAGGCTAAGAAGAAGGGATGGTTTTCTTCGGTTTTCCAGAGGTGGACGTTTCTCTTGTTGAATTTGTTGCTAATTTACGTATCTATTGTATCATCTGGTATTAAACGTATATTGTAAGCTTTGTTCAGTATTACTGGGAAGGCGAATCTTGAAAGGACAGACCTTGAACCTGCCTTGAAAGCTCTGAAGGAGCGGCTGATGACCAAGAATGTGGTATGTGCCTTTTACAGTGCATCTTTTCTTATGTTTGGGTTTAGGTATGGCTTTTTAATTGAGAGTGTGCTTTTTTTTCATTCACAGGCTGAAGAGATAGCTGAGAAGCTTTGTGAATCGGTGGAAGCAAGTCTTGAAGGAAAGAAGTTGGCATCGTTCACGAGGATCTCCTCAACCGTTCAGGTATTGTGCTTTGTCCTTGTACCTCTATTTGAAACGAGAAAACATTTTAGTTTGAAATCTCAAGATTGCTTAATTGTGTTGACACATATGAACATCAGGGAGCAATGGAGGATGCTCTGATTCGCATATTGACTCCGAGACGCTCCATTGATATAATGAGAGACGTTCATGCTGCCAAAGAACAGAGGAGGCCTTATGTGGTCGTGTTTGTTGGAGTCAACGGAGTTGGGAAATCCACCAATCTTGCCAAAGTTGCGTATTGGCTTCAGCAGCATAAGGTCAGTGTAATGATGGCTGCTTGTGACACATTCCGTTCTGGTGCTGTTGAGCAGTTGAGGACTCATGCTCGTAGGTTACAGGTAATGAAAATATTCAAGTAATCGCTGATTAATGTTCTAGATACTGATTTTATGAATATTGACGAGAAATACTGGTTTTGATTTTGGCAACAGATACCGATCTTTGAGAAGGGTTATGAGAAGGATCCAGCAGTAGTTGCAAAGGAAGCCATACAGGAAGCAACCCGGAACGGATCGGATGTTGTTCTTGTTGACACAGCTGGTCGGATGCAGGATAATGAACCTTTGATGAGAGCTCTCTCAAAGCTCATTAACCTCAATAAACCAGACCTGGTCTTGTTTGTCGGTGAAGCTCTTGTTGGAAACGATGCAGTTGATCAGCTCTCAAAGTTTAATCAGGTTCAGTTTCTTACCCGCTAAAGATTCGTGTTAGATGTTTGTTAAAACCTTATTAACATTTTTTTTTCTTTCTAAACTGTAGAAACTTTCGGATCTCTCCAATTCTGGGACCACAAGATTGATTGATGGAATCTTACTGACAAAGTTCGATACCATTGACGATAAGGTACAGTGAAACATTGATATATAAGGATTTATGTTGCCTTTTAGATGTTATAGTATGAAAATTGTAAACTATGTGTTTGGGACGGGGTTTGTAGGTTGGAGCAGCGTTATCGATGGTTTACATATCGGGAGCACCGGTTATGTTCGTGGGTTGTGGCCAGTCTTACACTGACCTGAAGAAGCTCAATGTCAAAGCCATAGTCAAGACACTTCTCAAATGATCTTCTCATCACCATCATCATCATCACTATCTTCATCAACCAAACCATCATTTCTATCAATGTCTTATCCATCATACTTTATCTTGAGTTTTTGTTATGGTTTTTGATGTTGTTTCCTTAAAACTCGAAAATACTATTTCGTTGGAGTCGCTACTATCCCATCCCATGTCTTTATAATATGATGCAACTTCTGTTTTGAACTAAATGCTCTTTCCTTTTTTTTCTTCCTGTTATTATCATTCACCAGGATTGTTACTTAAAGTAACCGCTTAAAGATAAGTAACCAAGGCCGTGTGACTAGCTGTCTCTTTGAATTAGTAGAGAGGCCTAGGTCATCAGGTTAAGATTAATACTTAGATTCGGACTCTATCATCTAGCAAACATGGTGTGGTTTCCTCTTGATAATGATGTGTTTATGCATGTGGATTAGTGTGGAAGTACGACGCGAAAGTTGATTCGACAGAAGAAAATTATGCTTCTTGCAACACAACAAAGCCCTTGAAGCAATTCAATGATGGAGACACAAAGCTCGAGCTCAAACACTCAGGAGCTAGCTTCTTCATCAGTGGTGCTCCTGATCACTGCGTTAAAGGCGAAAAGATTACTCTTCTTGTTTTATCCGAACAGCAATATTCGTGGCGGTAGCCGTGGCTGCAGTGACCCGACAGTCCTAAGGTTTCCCCTAATTCTCTGTCAAAAACTCCAGCTCCTAACGCTGCGGTTGGATTGAAGGTTGGAAGCCGGGGTGTTCTTGACCGCCGTTGCGATTGGCTTGGCTGTTGTTTAGAGGAATTGATGGATAGAATATAGTGTTTATCGTTTCCAATTGTTAGCAAGACTTTTGTTTTTTCATCTTCAGATTGTTAATGCTTCTTTTGTTTCCGTATAGTATCTTTCAACATCAGTTGTGGCGTAATTTAAGACCACCGTTTGGTTATCCGAATCGAATTCTCTTTTTGCTTAGCTAGTGTCATGTCGACCAAAAATAATAATATTTCAACATAAAAGATCTCTCTCGTCTCTCTTTTGATTTGTGTTATGGGTTTTAAAACTCAACTTGAAGCGAAACTGAAAAATGCAAAAACGAGATTTGGTAACTCCAACTATATAATTCTAAGAATTTGTTTCTCATTAATTAATATCGTAATATTATTTTGGTTAGATGTTGCATACCCTTATTATACAATAAATCGTAATTTCACATCAAAAATTGTTAAACAAAGAGACAAAGATAATGACGATAGGATGATATGCAAACTATATTTTTTATTGAATTATTTTACTTATGAGTACAACACATAAATATGACCTTGAGATAAATATGAGTTTTTGTTTTCTTGACAAGGAAGAGAATAATAGGTTATATATTGAATACGAATACAACAAGGTAATAAATCCATAAGTGCTCCAATATAACAAGAGCCAAATAGATAATTTGGGAGTGAAACTAATTAATTAGCTGGAACTCTGCCTTTGAGGAAATTCTTGCAAATCGTCTCCAAAAGTTTCCTGTCCGCTCCCCTATTCTCCATCGAGGCCTTTGCCGCATCCGCAAAATCTTGCTGCAAAATTAATTAATGGTTTATCAAATAAATACTATATTTCATAAATAAACAAAAATAATATAAATAATGTTAAATCTTTTTCTATAATGAATTAATGACCATAACTTTATAAAAGCAAAGCAACAGTATCCACATACAGTAGATAATGTTTTCTTGGTTCAACTAACACCTAGTATGAAGTTTACTAAACTTGAGTCACTAAACCATTCTAGTATCTTACTTTTTCTATGTTTCTGTATGAAAGGAAATAAAGCTAACCTTGATGAAGCCAAGACCAAGAACACGATCAACGATCTCGTGGAGAATCTCTCTGTTATACTCAGGATGTCCTTGGATACAGAATAAATGATCCTCAATGGAGAACATCTCCACCTCGTAATTTTCGGAATAAGCTAGTACTTTAGCAGACTCAGGCAACACTAACACTTCGTCCTGATGTAATTTTAGGATGGCTATGGTATCCGGAATCTCGTTTCCAAAGAAACTTCCCGGTTTAATTGCATCCTTCACGAGGGTTATGTCTGTAAGCTTAAGTTCTGGTCCCTTCCTTGCTCTTCCCACTGTTCCTCCTCTTACTCTAGCTATTATCTAAAGGAATACAATTTTTTTGATAAATTAAAGGTAACTTTTAATCTTAATCCAAATCATTATACTTAATGGAAAGTGTTAGTAGAATTGTATAGTTAATATGATAATATTTTAGTAATTATATGGTCTCCAGGGTTGGGTTTAAGACCATATTGTAAGGTTAGATTAGTAAGAAGAGAGAACCTGGTGGCCAAAGCAGATGCCAAGAATTTTCTTCTTCATCTCATCAAGTTTCTTGACGATCTCACATAGCTTAAGGATCCAAGGATCATTCTCGAAGGAATCGTGAGAGCTTCCACTAATAACGAAACCGTCGTACTTTTCAAGATCTTTCTCGTCCGGAAACTCGCCCTCTACGACTCTAAATGAGTCCCAATGCTCTCCTTCGTCACCGAACGTGGACACGAACACGTTGTGGTATCCTCCGTACTCTTTCTTCACGAACTCTGAATCAGGAGTGGCTAGAAACAGTGCGAACTTTTTCTGCTCAACCATTTTTTTCCCGTCTAAAGAAAATAGAGAGACAGTGTGGTTGATTAGAAGAAATAGAGATAATAAAGAGAGCAATGGAAAAGAAACACGTATGAATATGTGTATTTATATGAGATTTAATTTGGTCGACCCACCTACTTGGTTTTGTATTTTCCACGTTTTGAAATAGTATTGCAATGGAGACAATAGACAGCTAGCAAACCATTGTTGACCGTTTGTGTCCATACGTTATTCACATTATTCTGGAGGAGGTATCATTTTAATAATACTACATTGATTGTAATTGGACAAAAAATTGAAAATATTTCATTAACTCCCATACCAAAAGCAATTAATAACGTGCATCTAATCTTTTATGTTTCGGTTATTCTATCGTATCTTATTCTCATATTAACAACTTTGAACCTTTTTTTGGGTCAAAATTAACAAGTAACAACTTTAACTTATTTCAAAAGGTTGACAAAAAAAAACTTATTTCAAAAGGTGTTGTTAAAAAGAACTTACTTTAGAAGCTCCAGACTTGTCTTTGAAAGATCTAGAGAAGTTACTTCTGTGATGGCCAAAACAAATTAGATGAGAATTACTTTTAAATAACAATAAATCCAAAATTATTTAAAAGAAAACAAACTTCTCTAGACGGACTGGATGGAAATTTATTATTGATGACTTTACTTGACTTTATTGAGGCTTGTAAATTTCTTATATGTATTTGGAACTGAAATTTGATTTTTTCTTATTGTTTAAATTTATCTTTATTTCTTGCATGCTTTTGACCATAAAACTAATAGTAATCATAGTTCGGGGAAAATGTATCAAACCTCTCTTTGTTTTTTCTTCAGTATCATATTTTCTTGACAAATGTATATGTGCTAATGGACTTGGGCAAACCAAGTTTACAGCTCTACTTGACAAGAACCATTCATAAGTCCCAAGTTTTATGTAACGCCTGTTTTTATGTTTTGTTTCAGCCTATTATCTATTATGCATGTTGAAAACATCCTCTAGACGGGCTTTCTTAAATCATTTTTATTCCTGAACATTTTTTACATCCGTAGTTTAGATTTGCGTAATCATTCTCGGCTTTGATCGAGTGTCTTCGTTAACTTACGTATTCTTATGGAAGTCAGTCATTATTATTTTTTTGCTAAAGACTTTTCTCTTGAGGAGTGTGATGCTTTAGTCAGTCATTATTGAAATTAGTAATTAAAAATGTTAGAATAATAATACTTTGCAGTATATAGAGCTGGGAATTTGATTCATTATCCGCGGCCCCGCCCCG
>NW_026617598.1:0-16335 GCF_000801105.2 Raphanus sativus
AAGACATCTGTGGACATTGCACATAAGGTTGTGGAATGTCACCAGACATCTTTGGAATGTCATAAGACTTCTTTGGAATGTCATAGGACTTTCTTGGAATGTCATAGGACTCTCTTGGAATGTCCTCAGTAAAAAGTTATGATAGTTTTAATGAAGTGTGGTCGTTTGACGCTTGAAGAGGTAAATTACTATTCTAAAACATCTGTGAACTTCCAGAGACAGTTGTATAATGTCCTGTGACATTTCTGAACTGTCTGTGAACGTCATTACCACTGCCCACTAGTACATTTTAAGCAACTTTAGGAGATTTTTAGTTTTTTGAAATGTATAATTGCACATAATTTTCAGAATTTTATCTATTGATAGAGAACTAGCTATGGTGAAATTGAGCTCATCTTTTCAGAAACGGTAGAGATTTTGATAAGTTTTTCAATGCCACCAGTTTGAGGTCAATTGGGGTTCTTAGTCAAAAGTTATGGTAGTTTTACTGAAGAGTGGTCGTTTGACGTTCGAAGAAAAACTTAATATCCTAAGACATATGTGGACATTGCACATAAGATTGTTGAATGTCACGAGACATCTTTGGAATGTCTTAAGACGTTCCTAAATTGTATTTAAACGTCATTACCCTATCCACTGGTTTGTTTCGTGCAATTTTAGGAGATTTTAGAATTTTTAAAATACATAACTGCACATAATTTTCAAAATTTTATGAAGTTTATGTGATCGTCATTACTCTACCCACTGGTTGTTTTAAGCAACTTTAGGAGATTTTAAATTTTTTGAATTGTATAATTGCACCGGATCTTTAGAATTTTATCTATTGATATAGAATTAACTATGGTGATAGTGAGCTCATCTTTTCAGAAACAGTAGAGATTTTGATTAACTTAACAACTAATCTTCAGAATTTGATAGCAATTTTATTTTTTGTTAAGAATTGTGTCTTTTCATTATATATTGAGATGTGTCCTTTTATTATTTATTTTTAGATTTGTATATTAGTTAATATTTAAATTAAAAAGATGTACTTATTTAAATAAAAAGTTGTGACTATTCGTATATGTACCATTTCAAAATAACTACCTTTAAATTGAAAACATATGACTATTTGACTTGAAAAGTTGCGAATATTCATATAATTATCATTTCAAAATAACCACCTTTAAATTAAAAAATATGTGACTATTCATATATATGGAAGGTTGCATGTCTTAATTTTTTATACAAATATTTATGTATTTTCATTTTATTATGCTAATATCTATTATTAATATTTCATAAATATTTATAATTGTTTTATATCTAAAAATCAGTGTATTGATATGAAAATTTAAAATTCTTAAGTTTTATACATGAAATTTGCATCTCATAATTTTTTACATGAAAAAATCCCAAACAGTGTTGAAAAAATTGTGTATTTTTTAGGAATTTTATTTCTTGTTAAAAATTATGTTTTTCATTATATATTAAAATGTGTCTTTTTATTATTTGTTTCAAGAGTTGTGTATAAATTAATATTTAAATTTTATACAAATATGTCTCTTTATTTTTTCATATTACACATAACTCATGATTTTGTAATACTAACTAAATTAAATTAGCTTACACATATCCCAGTAAACAATATATTTTTATTTAAAACTATTTTAATGTTTAAAAAGAGATGTTTTATTTATTATAAAGTAATATAATTTAAAATTTTAAAGTAACTTACCTAAATTAATAAAAATGTATAATTTTATTAGTATTGATGTATTTTTATTTTAGTTGTAATTTCAAACTATAAAATATACATTTTTAATATTATCTATAAATAAATATTTTCATACGTTTTGACATGAAAAATTTATTTGATAATAAAATTAATTTTTCTATAAAATATAAATTAAATAATAATTATTTATTTATAAGAAATGAGTTCAACGCGATATCGTGTGGGTTCATTACCTAGTTATTAATACAAAGAGTTAAACAAAAACAAAAAAAAAACAATGAATTACATAAAATACAAAGGAATTGAACAAAAATACATTTGACAATGACTTTTCATTAGAAGCCATATATGTCATCCGAGCTTCAAACAAATTAACTCTGTTAGTTTTCTTCTGATTATTCACTCTCGATCTCTTATGATTTTCATGTTTGGTTATCATCCACAAGATGAAACTTCAAACCTTATATCACAAAAATAGTCATTATAAACACCAATTTGCTTTGTTATATAATATTGGCCAACTCCAAATTTAGATTCATAAATTTTTAGTGACAAATGTTCAGTCTCTCCATTATTATTTCCATGCTCTTGTTTACTGGAGTGTTCTTCTGTGGCAGCGCCAGTCTCATTGTTTGATGTCAAATGTTCAGAGTCTCCAATATCCACATCCTTTTTTTCTACAATTGACTGTTAATGTGCCAGAGAAACTGGAATATTATTCGACCAAGGCTTGGGATCTTCTTCAGCACCAACGTGTTGAACACTCTTGCCACTTTTAGAGTTTTAGTCACCCTCTCAAGCCTCTGTTCCCTATATACCAACCAAGGAACAATTAATTGGGACAAGAAGGAGAAAACAATCTGTATTGTTTTTGTTGTTGTTTGGGATCACCTCGTCGCTGCAATGACAATGTGCTTGAGCTTCTTCTTGGGCTCACTGAGTATCTGAAACAAAGTCCCATGTAATGTTTTTGGTCTATTAGTGTTATAAAATGTTAGCAAGAAAGGATTATGACAGTTTTTGTTTTCCTGCAGAAACCTGACTGATCATGAGATCAGCATGGATCCAGAGGTAAGCAAAGTAACGGAGAATACACCTCTGAAACTCCTCAACGATCTTAATGAAGAGAGAGAATCAGCATTAGGCTCTTCAGAGAAGAAGCTGCAGAGATAGCGACATTCCTCCTGTCCTTGAATCCCATCTGCTGAACTGCAAAATGAGAAAGGTGACAGAAACACCATTTCCTTATAATCTATTGATCATAGAGACTTCAAAGAGGATAAATGTAGATTGATTTTACCAACGTGGTGAGAAAATCTCTCGAGCTTCTCATGGCCTCTGTGTTTGTGAGAAATTCTGAGATGAGGGGTGTTCTTGGAGTGCAAGGACTAAGAACAAGCCAGTGGATGAGATTACCAAAACCTGTGCGGAAGTTGTTGTAATTGCTGTTAAACTCTGGAACACACATTGATCTGTTAAGCATATGAAAGGATTTTGCTTGGGGATCATCAATCAAGTCAAGAGACATATGAGATAAAAGATAGGTAAAACTCCAAGATTGGGACCAGTATGTGAGTTCGTTTTCTGTTACAAGACAATATATCTACTTTCTCCACATGCACTGCACTGTACTTTAAAAGCTTTCTGTCCTATTACTCCGGATGTTTGTTTTTTGTATTCTCCATGCATGATGCATGTATGTTGCGAGGTTTAAGAAACTCTTTTACTCAAAGGCTATATAACATAAGAATATATATAGTTCAATAGTTGTTTCTCACTTTTATTGAATATATCTAACACAAGTGCTTTGGAAACACTAGATAAGAAAAGCAACAAAAGAGTCTAAATAGACTTTTCATATGCTTCTTTAATAGGTTGGTGTTATGAAGAAGAATTAATGCATCAAACGATAACATTCAGACATTTCAGCACATTGCAAGAATCCTTAGCAACCAGGACCTTACCACACCACTCAACTGTACCCCAAATCTTTCCTCCATGACGTCTTTCCAGCAAAATCTCCACATACCAAATCTTCTTCTTGGATCTTACGTCTCTTCTTGTACAATAATTTCCATATCTTGTACAATAATTTCCATATCTTCCACTATAAAACAAAGCCAGCTTCCCACCATAATTCGCAGCGTGAATACACCGAAAACTTCTCATCTTAGAAAACAGCTTATTCAAACCTTTCACCACTCCCCAACAACTCCGCTTTGGATCATAGGTTCTTATATTTATAGCAACGTAATCATCGTTGTCAGTAAAATCAAGAAATGTAGGGAAGTAGTATAACATGTCATCAATAACACATGCGGTAGGCATCTTTACGGAACGCAGCGTATCATCCGGTCTCCATATATTTTCCTTTGGGTCGTAAATAAGGCAGTAATTAGTAAAATCATTCACATACATCTTATTAGCCAACACCAACCACCCACCCACCAAACAACTATCCAAGCTCCGGCGCTCACCATGCAGCTCGATGTCTGGCTTTAAAATCTCAGGCTCCCACATGTTTGTTTTTGTATTGAATAACACTATGAGATTCTGAAAGTCACCCAAGCGGCCCATTACGTAAATTTTATCTTCGATGATAGCAGCCCTTGTATCAGACATGGGCAGAGGCATGCTGGGGAGGGGTTGCACCGTGTGAGATCTGCAGTCTATGCTAAAATCACTCGTGTCATTAGTCCCACCAAACACGTATATCTTAGATCCCACCGCGAGAAAGCTCTCACCGCGTGTCAGAGGGGGAAGTGAAGGGATACGGACCAAGCTGCGATTACCGTTGGCGTTCCGTCCGAGAGTATACCAACGCTTGTTTTCTCCCTCACAGAGAACAACGTAGAGGCAGTGTTCGGTGCATCCCAACAAAGAACGTCTTGCGTATAGCTCAGGCGACGCAACGAGTGACTGGAACTGCTTGGAAACGAGGGAGAGTGTTGGATACTCCCATCTGGACACACGCGCTAAGATGTCAATGATGATGTCTTCTGGAAGTGACGGAATCAGAGACGGTGTTTCTGGTGATGAGTTCTCTTTCTCTGCCATAGTTTTGGTCCTTTTGGATAACATGTGTAGGTCTACAACGATCAAACAGGGAAGGGAAAGCGCAAAACCCTAATTGTTTTATAGTTTCAGAAAGTTCCGATCAGATATTGCGACAAGAACGGGGAAAAACGATGGTGGCTTACGAAGAAGACAGCTCAAGGGTGCAGTGGTGACGGCGCGTCTCTCTCTTTCCAGATTTTCGCTTTTCTTTTCGGTAAGAGGAATGTATACATATTTATAGGGTTTAAAGACATACTAGATTTTGACCCGCACGTCCGTGCGGGTGTATTTTTCCAAAATATTGTTATTTGTTTTTCATGTTAATATTAGAGATAAGGGAAAAATCTGAATCCAAAGAACCGAACCGAACCCGACGCAAAAAATAGTATTAAACTCAAACCGAAATTGATTAAATATCTGAATTATTAAAAATTTTGGTATTTAGATAACCAAACCTGATCCAAACCAAAGTATTTTGGTACCCCGAATGTATTCAAAATAGATTTATATACTTATATAAATTAATTATTTTTAGATTTAATGTATATAAAAACATCCATAATATATATATGATACTTTTAATTTGATTTAAATACTTAAAATATATATACAAATAACTAAAAGTAAATATTTAAAATAGTTAAAGTATACTCAAAATATCAAAAATATTTAAAATATTTATTGATTTTCTTTCCAAATATTTAAATCAAACCAATTTATATGTTAAGTTTAGGTATTCTGACATATTTTATTCAAATTTATATGTAATATATTATTTTGTTTGTAGATTTTGATAAAATTAAAGTATATAATGAATTTTAAATTTTTTAAAATAATTTAAATGGGTTATTCGAACCAGAAATGAACCCGCAAAGATCTGAATCGAACCCGAACCAAAATTTAGAAATATCTGAATGAGACTGAAATCTTTGAACCCGGATACCCAAAACTTGAAACCCAAAAATATCCGAATGGAATCTGAAAATGGGTATCTGAACGCTCACCCCTGGTCATTATTATATATCATATATGTCATCATATAATTAATCGTATTTTATATGTATTATCATATGAGTAATCATATAATTTCATATATATTATATTTTAAAAATTTAATGTGAAATACAAAAACCATAATTTGAATTGGTGTATGAAACTGGGCCATTTGTATTTTCTTGTATATATTGAAAATATTTTTTTAATAATGGTTGTTGGAATTTTTTTTTTAGTAAAATTCAATTTTTGTATATATATATATATTTGAATTTAATTTTTTTGATATAAAATCAATTTTAAATTATTATTTTTATTTGGAATATGTATATAAAGTTTAAATTTTGTTTTATGATTATTTTACACAAAAAAAAAATTATGTAATTATATTAGCTCATTTTCTTATATTTAAAAGCTCGACCAAATGGATAGTTTTCATAATATAATGAACTTTCAATTTTTATTAATAACATATAAGCCCATTATTTTTTTTCTTAATAAACTACTATCAATATTTTCAAATAAACTTTTTTAAAAACTGTTATTTATGTTTCCAAACAAAACTCATTAAAAAACTTATTATCCATGTTTTCAAACAAATTTCAAATATATTTCACTTTTAAATAATGTAGATGACATATTTGTGGTTAATATGGTAGCTAAAAGTTAGGGTCTTGTTAAGTTAAATTAGTAGGTAGGTGATGGTTCTACTACTTTTTAGGAATATTTATATTACGTGCAGACTACTTAGTAAAATAAAACCCATTAATTATTTATAGTGGTCTTAAAGTTGGGTTGGTAAAGCCCGGTTGCTAAAAACGTGAAAACCTAATTATTAGTAGATAACAATACTTAATATCGATGGCAGAAGATGTAATTAAAATAGTGAAGTAAGGGTTAATTTTCAATTGTACTTCAGTTTTAATAGAATAGATAGTTTCGAATTTATTTTTTCAATTTAAAATTTTATAGTTTAATCTATCAAACATGGAAGTATCTTAGCCTAATGGTTAAGGTATAAAAGTTTGTACATCCAGTTTTGGGGTTCGATTCCCAGACTATGCAATTTATTGCAGATTTTCTCAAATCTAGGTTTCAAATCTGGTTAGACGATCATAATAAATCAGTTTTAAAAAAAAAAAAAAATCTATCAAACATGTTATAGTTTAATGTATACATATTTATATGATTACGTATATCTTTTTGCATCATACTTTGTTCAGCTCAATTATTTTTAATTTCTCTCGGCTGAATTCTTTAGATTTTTTTTTCTTTTTGTAATGTTCGACTTCCATGTAATTTCCCTATTGTAGCAACCTTTGTATCAGACATAATTGAACTGACAGTTCAATTTGAGAATTTATTTTGAAAATTTATAAGCAAGAATTATTGTTTTTGGTCTATTACTTATAAATTTTAGCAAGAATTATTGGATTATGACAAGTTTACAAAAAAAAAAAATTATTGGATTATGACAGTTTTTGTTTTCCTGCAGAAACCTGACTGATCATGAGATCAGCATGGATCCAGTGGTAAGCAAAGTAACTGAGAATACATCTCTCAAACTTCTCAACGAGCTTAATGAAGAGCGAATCAGCATCAGACTCTACAGAGAAGAAACTGTAAATGTCTTCCTCACAGCAATCTGATTTCCTTATGACTCATTGGCTAATTTGCATAGATTAGGACATTCTCTCCTGTCCTTGAATCCCATCTGCCGCACTGCAAAATTAGAATGGAGACACAAACACCTTTTCCTTATAATCTATTGATCATAGAGATTTCAAGTGTAGATTGATTTTACCAATGTAGTGAGAACTGAGAACATTTCTTGAGCTTCTCATGGCCTTTGTATTTGTGAGAAAATCTGAGATTAGGGATGCTCTTGGAGTGACGTAGCGTCCTGCTAGGGCTAAGAGCAAGCCAATGGATGAGATTACTAAAACCTGTGTGAAATTTGTTGTTGAACTCTGGTCTCTGGAACACACAATGAAGAGGACTGTAATCTTACGAAAGGATCTGGTTTGTGAATATCAATCAAGAGGTTTGTAGATTGGGATCAGTGAAGTACACGTGGAGAAAGCAGCAGATACATTGTCTGTTAACAGAAGACAAACTCAAATATAAAAATAGCTATGTTTTATGTTTTTGCAACGTTTAAGAAACTATTTTACCCAAGACTATAGAACATAAGAATATATAGTTGTTGAACAAAAAAAGAAAAGTTATTCCTAAATTCTATTGCATAAGTTAACATAACGGAAAGTAAGGGTTTTGCAAAGAATGTTCAAAACACAAGTTTACAAGAAACATTTAGATATAAAGAAAAGAAAATGCAGCAAGACTTGGTGTTCATGCATATATGAAGAGTTCATGCATCAAACTATAACATTTAGAGATTTCCGTATGCGAGATTTCTCAGCAACCGCAACCAGAACCTGACCAGACCACTCAACTTTACCCCAAATCTCTCCTCCTTGACGTCTTTCCAGCGAAATCTCCACACAACAAATCTCCTTACTGGATGTTACATTTCTTCTTCCATCAAAAATTGCTTTAGCAAAAAACAAAACCAGCTTCCCACCGTAATTCGCAGCGTGTATCCAGCACATCCCAGATAACAACTTTCCCAAACCTTTAACCAGACCCCAACACCTAAGCTTTGGATCATAAGTACATAAATTATAATTACCATAAACACTAAAGCCGTGGTACAATATGTCATCAATAACACAAGCGTTCTTCCAATCTTTAGAACTCAGAATCCCCTCTGGTCTCCATCTATTTTCCTTTGGATCGTAAACAGAACATTCAATATGATCCCTCACGTACATCTTGTCATACATCACCACCCAGTCAAACACAAGATAATCCAAGCCCGGGTCTTGACGTTGCTCCTCACCGTTTAAGACCTCGGGCTCCCACATTTGTGTTTTTGTGTTGAACACCATTATGCCATTCTTATAGTCATAGAAGCGGCCCATTACATAAATTTTCTCGTCGATGATGCCAGCCATTGTATTAAGCATGGGCACAGGCATGCTGGGAAGGGGTTCCACCGTGTGAGATCTACAGTCTATGCTAAATGCACTCATGGTAGTCCCACCAAACATATATATCTTGGAGCCTACCGCGACAAAGCTCTCACCGTGAGTCAGAGCGGGAAGTAAAGGGATACGGACCAACCTGCGATTACCGTTGGCTTCCGGGAGGAGAATACACCAATGGCGGAGACCGGTTTCTCTTTCATAGAAAAGATTGTAGAGACAGTCTTCGGTGCATCCCAACAAAGATCGTCTTGCGTATAGGTCAGGTGACACGACCAGTGACCGGAACTGCTTGGAAACGAGGGAGAGTGTTGGATACACCCATCTGGACACACGCGCTAAGATGTCAATGATGACTTCTTCTGGTAGTGACAGAATCAGAGACGGTGTTTCTGATGATGAGTTGTCCTTCTCTGCCATAGTTTTGGACCTTTTGGATAACATGGGTAGGTCTACAACGATCAAACTGGGAAGGGAAAGTGAAAAACCCTAAATTCTCCTTCACTTAGTTTCAAAGAGTTCCGATCTGATATTGGGACAAGAATGGAGAACAACGATGGTAGCTAGGGCGAAAACAACTCAAGGTGCAACGGTGACCGCTCGTCTTTCTCTCTCTCGCCACCTTTTTGCTTTTCTTTTGGGGGAAGAGGAACATATATATAGTTTCACATATATTTTATCAACTTTTTATAGAATAATCCATCAAAAATATTTTTACAAAAAAAAATAAATTAAAAGCGAGTTTTGAAAAAATTATTATGTATACATTTCTTCTTCCATCTTATTATGACATATACACATTATGGTTTTTAAAAATTCTTAAAATATGGTAATAGGAAATTTTGCTATATACCATAAATGTAAATAATATACTTTTAACTTTGCGCAATATTTTAAAATATGGCAATAATTTTTTTTGCTATATATCATAACGTAAATCAAATACATGATTATTATTTTTAAAAAATTAATATAATTACAAATAAAATATTTTTAACATTAACTTAGGATAAAAATTTAGTTATTTTTGTGATTATTTATATTCTATCAAAATTAATTGTATATGTATCTATAAAACTAAACTAACTTATGTTTTGAAATTTTAAATATTTATTGACAATGATTTGGATTTTGGTAATATTTATGAGCAAGATCTATATTTTTGAAATGTAAATACCATTCTAGTTGTCATATGAGTTTGATTTCTTTACCATTTTTGAATGAAACGATTGTTTTATCAAATTGAAACTATAAAAAATATAATGAAGTACAGATTATGTGAGTTTCTTTTGGTGAGTTTGTCTATCAAATATGTAACTATAAAGAAAAAGATAATAGATCACATGAGATAGTGTGAGTTGGTTTACGTAGACAAATATGCTGCATATGTGTATGTTTTTCTTATTACACAGATTTCAAAAATCCTATGAAAGTCTAGTCTTATGAGTAAAATAAAAAGAATCCACCTTCAAAAAAAAAAAATATTAATAGAATAGTAGAATCTATAATAACTAAACTTTATGAATAACAAAGGATTTGAATGCAATTTAAAAATCTTCAAATCAATAACAATGGATTTTGGTAAGACTTTAAAAATCTATAAACCAATAATAATAGATTCCCAGAATTTTATAACTCTTTTAGAATTCTTAAATCAATAACCCCCGTTCTGTTTTCTGAATTCTGAATAAACCAAATCGTGAATTGATTTTTTTCCATGTTGAATGTGATTTTTACCAGCTAAAAAGAATATTCTTTAAGATTGAGTCAATATGTAGAGATATCATGACTGAAGTCTTTCTAATGTGATTGACTGATTGTGAGCATATACACGTCATCAGTTTTCACCAATAACGCTTCTCAAAGCAGTATAATTTTTTTTTTTGAAAATTTAAGAATAAATCTGGTTCATATTTAATTATTTATGCTCTAGTCTACATATGATATGATGGGAAACCTTATATACTAATCAGGCGCCGCATAACCGATGTACAGAGAATTTTTTTCTGAACTGATTCTATATATTAGGTTGTATTGTATATCTGGAATTTAAAGTTAAAAAGTAGTAAAACACAAGAACAAAAAAGTGAGTGATTGGTTGAGTTCAATTAAATAGGAAAATAGAAAAATATCTTCAAAAGAAAATTTTTTTAAAAAAAAAAAAAAAAAAAAAAGCCAAAGGAGGAAAAAGTCGGCTTTCCTGTTGGTTTGGCCGGTTTATATTTTGCCCATCTGTCTCTCTCTCTGTCTTCATCATCCAAAAGCTCCTCCTTCTCCACTCACCCTCTCTCTCATCTCTCTACACACACAAGACAATCAATCATACACAGACGAACCCCCCTAGAGAGAGAGAGAGATCGACACAAGTCTCAGCCTGATCAAGTTTTGTAGATTTGACCGGTAAAGACAGAATCTTCCTTTTGTTTTTGGAATCAATTCTCTCTATTTTCAAAGGCTTTCTTGGATCGTTTGCAAGCTAAACAGACACATATTTGCTTCCCCTCTCGATCTTCGTTTCCAAACTCTCTGTGGTTTAGTAAAGTTGCAATCTTGATTCCAGTTTCTTTTTTTTTGAGAT
Source organism: Raphanus sativus (assembly GCF_000801105.2). Taxonomy (NCBI): domain Eukaryota; kingdom Viridiplantae; phylum Streptophyta; class Magnoliopsida; order Brassicales; family Brassicaceae; genus Raphanus; species Raphanus sativus. The sequence continues at coordinate 11,393 of NW_026617598.1, forward strand.
GAAAGCGTTAAGCTTTAACGAATAGTTTTAAAATCAGTTGACTTGAAAACGGTTTTGCAGGAACTTAAAAAGCTTTGAGAAGGAGAGGAAGAAGAAGCATGCGGAGGTGGATCTGTTGTGGTGGGCACAGATCAGGTGATTCTGATATTTCAAATGATGAGAAACATCTCAAAACTCAATGGCACCACCAACAACCTGCTGATGGTATGTGTAATCTTTGCAGACAATATGGCTTTGTATACTTATTAGTATTATATACATTTGATGAGTATCTTTGTATGTTTCTTTGTTACAACACATGCAATGCAGCAGCAAATAATAAGCAGCCAAGACCACAACCTGTTGCAAAACCTGATCCCCCCAAGGAAGCACTCCCCATTGAAGTCCCTCCCTTGTCTGTTGAAGAGGTTGAAGAAAAGACTGACAATTTCGGATCAAAGTCGCTCATCGGGGAAGGATCTTACGGAAGAGTGTACTACGCAACTCTTAGCGATGGTAATAAAGCTGTTGCGTTGAAGAAACTCGATGTTTCCCCTGAAGCTGAGTCAAACACCGAGTTCTTGACTCAGGTTAGGTTATTGCCTTAGAGAGACTGTCTTTTTACATCCCTCTTGCTTACTTGCTTGCTTCTCTCCCTTAGGTTTCAATGGTTTCAAGATTGAAGCACGAGAACTTCATTCAGCTGGTCGGTTACTGCGTAGACGAGAACCTCCGTGTTCTTGCTTACGAGTTCGCAACCATGGGATCGCTCCACGACGTTCTGCACGGTAGAAAGGGAGTTCAAGGTGCGCAGCCAGGTCCGACGCTCGACTGGATAACGAGGGTGAAGATAGCCGTCGAGGCAGCTAGGGGATTAGAGTACCTTCACGAGAAGGTTCAGCCTCCTGTGATACACAGAGACGTGAGGTCTAGCAACGTGCTTCTTTTCGAAGACTATCAAGCGAAAGTGGCTGATTTCAATCTCTCGAACCAAGCTCCTGATAACGCTGCTCGTCTTCACTCTACGAGAGTCTTGGGAACCTTTGGCTATCACGCTCCAGAGTAATGTTATTAACCTTCCTGAAGTTATGTAAACATGGCAGTTAAAATGACGTGTGTGTTTGTATTTTGCAGATATGCTATGACTGGGCAGCTGACGCAGAAGAGTGATGTGTATAGCTTTGGGGTTGTGCTTCTTGAGCTTTTGACAGGGAGGAAACCTGTGGATCACACAATGCCACGTGGACAACAGAGTCTTGTAACCTGGGTATGTTTTGTTTACTATCTGTGGTGCCTTGTTCCCCAGTCTGTATCTTGATCTCGTTGTCTTTATTAATTTCAGGCTACACCGAGACTCAGTGAAGATAAAGTGAAGCAGTGTGTTGATCCGAAGCTAAAAGGAGAGTATCCTCCTAAATCAGTAGCTAAGGTACTAACTTATCTACACTCCCACAAGTATCTCAAATATATAATGATAATGACTCAGTTTCCATCTCTAATGTAGCTAGCAGCGGTGGCAGCACTGTGTGTGCAATATGAATCAGAGTTTAGACCGAATATGAGTATCGTTGTGAAAGCTTTGCAGCCACTTCTCAAGCCTCCAGCGCCAGCCCCTGTTGTACCTGAGTCCTCATGAGTTTGTGCGTTAAAGAGTTGTTGGATTCTTTGTTCATACAAAGTTTTAGTTTTGTATTTTTTGGTGTGAAAAGGAGGAGGGGATGGTACTTTTGATGTTTTGCATTTGTTATTGTCTGGATTGGGAACAACAAAAGATGTATCGCGTTTGCTGTTTCTTTTTTTTGACATTTCCTTAGGGAATCATTTGAATATTTGGTCTCATTGACAAGTCTTTTTCAAGGTTATAATCTGATTCTCTCTTACCATTTATATTATTTTCACTGTGCTTAGCTAGTTGTGTACAGTGCATGTTCTGATTCTTACTACATGTTCCACGATAGAGAATCTATCTGTATTTTTTTTTGTTTATTTCAAACTGTATATCACAGTCGAACGAACAGCAATTGCCCCTAATAGAATATTCTTGTTGCCAAGTCCGCTCTTTTTATTGTCTTTCACGATTAACATTACGACACTATTGTGCTAGCTTAGCTGGAGGGAGAGAGAGAGAGAGAGATTAAAAATTTCAGATTGGATTTGGAAGATAAGTAAGTGGTCTAATGAGACAGATGTAACACATGGTTTAATATATGTCGACGACACACACCGATTAAAGCAACTAGACAAACAGATGTAATAGAGAATCCTGTAGTGGCACCAGCTTGTTCTTTCCATCGCTGTCATCAAAAAACAATAACAGTAGCTTTGAAATGAAAAATATTTATTTCGAAAACAAGAGAGAGTGAGATTTATGAAGTTTTGTACTATATCATGTTTGGTAAGAACAGGATTTAAGGGGCCAAAACTTTAGTCTATTATTTTTTCATAGCATATTAATTATCACATATAGCTAAGTAGCATAAAATTGTAGGCAAGACAATTAAAATAGTAAGGACAGTATTGTGCGAGTCCATGTCATCTCACCCTATCTATTGAAGTTTAGACTCTACATGAAATATGGTCATATATCATTCTAGCATAAAATAGTAGCGAAGATACAATTAAAATCACAAGGACAGTATTTTACCGAAACGGGTGTGCACAAAATGTAGTATTAATTTCTCTTTTTCGTAGAGTCCAATATATCTTCATTTATAAATGTGTTCACCATCATCATCATCATCTCCCTCTTACGAGGAGTAAACCATATCATCTTGGGCCTTTTTCATGAGGAACGCATTCGCTCTTTCCTTAAAGCAAAAAATGTTTGTCCAAGTCCATAACCGTTTGGATATATTATGTAATTGTTCGATAGGGGCCTGAAGATGAATCTCGTCTTGACGAAATTTTGAAGTGCGGATTGGGTGTCAACATCACGATCCAAAGTGATTATCTTTCAAGTTTCTGGTATTACCATTAAATCTTATTTTATCATATAGAGTTTTCTATTGTCATCTTTTATGCTTTTAATGTTTTATTCTTGTAGAGTTTTTGATAATTTTCCCTCTAGTGTATTCCAAATGTTTAACGTTTAACGAGAGTTGTGTTCCAATAAAAAAACTTTTAAAGACTACAAAGTAAGAAATTACAAATGTGAGGTTTTGAATAAATAAAATGTCATATTTGAAATTTCAGTTTTCAAAGTTTAAAATTTGTTTTTGGAATGTATAAAAATATCAAAAAGTTATACATTGTCTTTTGGCTCCTATACTATGTGTATTTCGTGCTCTTATCATCTCTTTTGTCATTTGTGAATGGAGTTTCGCTGCTACTCACTGGTGTCTTGTCGGTTTTGTCTCGTTCTGCTAATATTGGCCTCTCTTCTTTGGTTGCTGTCTAATTCTAACCTCGGTAGAGTACATCTTTAATATTGATTGGAGAAGAAATCATAAGATCATTTCTGTATCTTTTCCTTATGTTGTTATGTTGGTTCAAGTATGATAAGAGTGATTGGCCAATATTAAAGTTACATGAAAAGGATTTTTCCCTTGTTCAGCTTCCTCTAAATCTTTAACAGAAACCACTAGATTATACTCTATATGTTTTTAAAAGATTAATGTTTTAAAATAGAAGTTTTTTCGTATTTTTATATATTTTATATTTTCTATGTATTTTTACTCGTTAATAATCGTAAAATGTAAATTTTAAAAACTAGTTGTTTTTATTCAAATGCTAATGATTAAAATTTATGAAAATAGCTAAATACAGACAATACTATATTTATGATTTATTTTTAATATGTTTTTTAATATGTGCAAAACATAAAAGAGCATGCATATTTAGGAACAAAGGTAAAATATGTTTATAATGTTTAAACACAACATTATTTCATCAAACATCATTTGGATGCTGTTAACGCAAACTTAATTTTTCTATCCGCTAATATTTTGCTTTTGTGTTTACAACCTTTTCAAAAAATAAGTAAATATTGTGTTTTTTCTTTTAGATACACATAGAGAAGTTTAAATATGTGGGAAAACAATTAGTTCCTAAAAATTCTCTAGATGATTAGCTTTAATTAGGCATGGGCACGGATCGGATATCCGGATTTTTGAAGGTATTGTGATTTGTTTTGAATGTTACGAATATCTAATTTTATGATTTGTTTGCTTCCGAAAAATACGGATATTCGGAAAAACGGATATCCGAAAATAAATAGATATGTGAGGATATTTACGAATACTTACGGATATCTCATTTGTTTTGGTTAATACAAAAAATCTTAAAAAATTGTTACAAATTTATTTTGTAAAATATTTTTTGCATGATATATAAGATAAAATTAAAAGAAGTAATGAATCTACATATTTTGAATTTTTAAACTTAGTTAACATTTATAATAACACAAAAATTAAGAAAAAAATTATAATTGTCATAAATGTTTTATCTTCCTTTATTTAAAACTTTTATAAAAAAAAAATTTGAATAATATATGTCAAATCATATATTAGAATAATAATTATATAATTTTATACATTTAAAAACTTTAAATATAATCAAGATATACATGTATTTATATATTGACGAATCGGATCGGATATCCGCTTTCCAAAATTTTAATATTTGTGATTTGCCTCGATTTTAACGGATATTGATTTTTAGTATTTTGTTTTGCTTCGACAACTTAACGGAATCAAATCAAATTTAATGGATAAAATGTCCAGCCCTAGCTTTAACTGGATCAATGTCTATATATATGAAAACAAAACATACTCAAATGTTCTTAGCTAGGTGTTCAGAAAAAAAAATGTTCTTAGCTTAGCCAGTTAGAGGATGTGCTACCAAGATCTGAGTTTAAAAATGAGGCATTTAAGTACTACAAAAAGATAATGATTTATGTTTGCAGGTTCGTCACAAATATTACCAAACTAGGTGTTTTCCTGCACCATGTGCAGTAAAAAAAATTT